>NC_136870.1:26650405-26777905 GCF_951799975.1 Gobius niger | reverse complement strand
CAGGAAAAAGTGTTACATTTTACTTGCTGCTTCCTGTATTAATAACTGGCGCCAATTTAGTGCCAATACAGTCATAGTTGTAGAAGCTAATACAGAAATAGTTGCCAGTATGATAATTGGTAACTGGTGTAAATTTGGTGCCATTACAGTAAAAAATGTAGAAGCTGTTGAAGATTATCCAGACATTGTCAAATTTGAAATTTATAAGAACATATTTGTTGATATACATTTCAAAATAATTCTGTTTAAGCCCCGGGTCCTATGGGTACATTAAGGTGGGCCTGATGGGCGGGATCCTCACCGTAGACTCCGCCCTTGCGTGACGCGTAGCTCGCGCTGCTCTAATGCTAACATCCGACCCTCATTAAGCACGAGATTTATAAATTCTTCTAACGAAAACCAGCCTGGTTTCTTTAATTGTGACTAACCCAGCGTTATCTCAGGAGGAATATCCAGCCTAGTCTAGTGTTGAAAAAATTGAAACCAGGAATTAAAGTTGTTTTTAAGGCGTCTAAACTCCAAGGGCCAGATCTTGTGGCGGCGCACGGGGCGGCGCAGGCTCTTGGCGAACTATTTTCCGAGTGGCGGCGCTATATGTGCCATTCGCCTCCGCCACCTGTGAGGGGGCGTCACAAGAGGAGGTGACTGCACTGATGGAAACACGGCTGACATTCACTTCCTGGTTTACATTGCACTGTCTTGCGTGGTCAAACTAAAAACTTAATTTACCCCATCGTGAGCTAAACCATGTTCACGTCTCGAGAGAAAAAGAGCTACAGCGGCGCTTGGCGTGAACGCGAAGCAAAACAAAAGCACATGTTCACCCCACACTCCCACACAACCACTCTCCTGGAGGCGGAGTCGATCTGGTTGGAGGAAAATGTGTGTCTCCACCCACTTAAATGCGCTAAGTCTGGAGTGGCAAGATCACAAAGTGCTGCTACTGAGGCAACATGTCACGCTATCGTCTGCGTTTTGAGACACAAGATCGGGCCCCAATGCTTTTCAATGGGGCACTAGCGGCGATATGGAGGTACTACAGCAATGGCGGCCCCTAGTGTCGTGGTCATGAAGCAGAGCAGCCAGCGGCCATTGGTCAGGACTAAACACGGTGAGGCTGTGTTTCAGTTTCATGCAGCTAAAATCTGGAACAGTCTTCACGAGGATCAACACTGACAATCTTCAAATCCAACCTGAAAAACTGAAAACAGATCTTTTTTCCCATGAATGTGACTGAAAGTATTTTATCTGCACTCTGGCCTCTTACTGTAATTGATTCATTTTCATGTTGATGTTTTGTTGATTTTATCTGTTTTCTTGTAATTCCATGCAGCTGTGAAGCACTTTGAATTGCCTTGTGTATGAATTGTGCTCTTCAAATAATAATCCAGGGTCTTTGCTTCAAAATGACACACAGCCTTTCGATATTCACTTAGATTTAGTCGGTGAAAGTTGTGTTTTTAAAGCAGTGAGAGCCAAAACTGGTATCGGTTCAGTATTTGTAGCCGATACCCTATGGATCGACTCCGATATCCGACACCAGCCCCGGGTTCCTTGGCTGCGTGTGGCCTGACATCGCGCACCTCCCGACAGGTTCGACCCCAGAGACACCGGAGGACGGGTCAGACTCAGACGAGCGGAACACAACGCCGTCATTCCTCCTGAATCTGCCCAAAAGTCGACTCGGCGCCGACTCGTATCGACGTCCATCACTGTCACCGAACCGGGAGAAGTTTCTCATTAACTCCGACACGAGCGCTGTCAGATTTAAGACGGGACTGACGGCTGCGAACCTCAGGGGCGACGCTTTACATACCGCCTTAACACGCCGCTGATTTAAGGTGGAGGTTTAATGGGACTTTGTGAAGTGCCGTGTGAAAAGATATATGTACGGCGGGGTCCCCTCGGATTCCGCGATGGGTGAGTCGGCGTTTGTGAAGTAAAAGTTTCCAAAAAAAGTGCAGACTGTAAAAGGAAGTGGTCGATATTGAGATGTTTGGCTGGTTTTCAAAACCTTAGAGCAAAGCGTCAAAGTGCTTCACAGCGGCATAAATTTTTTAAGTCACTTGCATAAGTTTTTGTCACTTTTTGGTTGAGTTTTTGTCACATTTTTGTTGAATTTTTGTCACTTTTTGGTTGAGTTTTTGTCACATTTTTGGTGAATTTTTGTCACATTTTTGTTGAATTTTTGTCACTTTTTGGTTGAGTTTTTGTCATATTGTTGAATTTTTGTCACATTTTTGTTGAATTTTTGTCACTTTTTGGTTGAGTTTTTGTCACATTTTGGTTGAGTTTTTGTCACATTTTTGTTGAATTTTTGTCACTTTTTGGTTGAGTTTTTGTCACATTTTTGTTGAATTTTTGTTACTTTTTGGTTGAGTTTTTGTCACATTTTTGTTGAATTTTTGTCACTTTTTGGTTGAGTTTTTGTCACATTTTTGTTGAGTTTTTGTCATATTTTTGTTGAATTTTTGTCACATTTTTGTTGAATTTTTGTCACTTTTTGGTTGAATTTTTGTCACTTTTTGGTTGAATTTTTGTCACTTTTTGGTTGAATTTGACAAGAAACAGATCAAATCAACCCATAAAACATCAACATAAAGAATAATTAATCACATTAAGAAGCATGAGTGCACATACAGTACATTCAGGGTAAAAAGAACTGTTTTCAGCCTGGATTTGAACATTGTCAGAGTGAGGTCTGTCTCACATCCTCATGAGATTTTAGCTTTAGCCTCAGTGTGTTTAGTCCTGACTCTGGGAACCACCAGGAGCCCCAACCCTGAGATGGTTCATTCAGCTTTAATGTGTCAGAGATGGACTTTGGTGCAGAGCTGTTTAACCTCTTAACTCCCACCTGAACAGACCCCATTTTCTCCAGTTTGGCTTTACCCTGATCAAAAAGCTTCTTGGGGAAAAAAGCACCAAAATAGCCACAAAAAATGAGAAGAAAACAAGGATGTAAAATGTGAGAAAAATTCAACAAAGATGTGACAAAAATGTGACAAAAATTCAACAAAATGTGACAAAAACTCAAAAAAAATGTGACAAAAATGTGACAAAAATGTGACAAAAATGTGACAAAAATTCAACAAAAATTCAACAAAAATTCAACAAAAATTCAACAAAAATTCAACAAAAATTCAACAAAAATTCAACAAAATGTGACAAAAATTCAACAAAATGTGACAAAAACTCAAAAAAAATGTGACAAAAATGTGACAAAAATGTGACAAAAATGTGACAAAAATTCAACAAAAATGTGACAAAAATTCAACAAAAATGTCACAAAAATTCAACAAAAATTCAACAAAATGTGACAAAAACTCAACAAAAATTCAACAAAAATGTGACAAAAACTCAACACAAAAATGACAAAAACTCAACACAAAAAGTGACAAAAATGTGACAAAAATGTGACAAAAATGTGACAAAAATGTGACAAAAATGTGACAAAAATTCAACAAAAATTCAACAAAAATTCAACAAAAATTCAACAAAAATTCAACAAAAATTCAACAAAAATTCAACAAAAATTCAACAAAATGTGACAAAAATGTGACAAAAATGTGACAAAAATGTGACAAAAATTCAACAAAAATGTCACAAAAATTCAACAAAAATGTCACAAAAATTCAACAAAAATTCAACAAAATGTGACAAAAACTCAACAAAAATTCAACAAAAATGTGACAAAAACTCAACACAAAAATGACAAAAACTCAACACAAAAAGTGACAAAAATGTGACAAAAATGTGACAAAAATTCAACAAAAATTCAACAAAAATTCAACAAAAATTCAACAAAAATTCAACAAAAATTCAACAAAAATTCAACAAAATGTGACAAAAACTCAACAAAAATTCAACAAAAATGTGACAAAAACTCAACACAAAAATGACAAAAACTCAACACAAAAAGTGACAAAAATTCAACAAAATGTGACAAAAATTCAACCAAAAAGTGATAAAAATTCAAGAAAAAAAAAAAACATAAAAAAGGTGACACAACACAGCAACAACTTGAGGAAAAAGATCAGTTTTGTGGGTCTTAGCTTTCAGAGGAGGTGTTACACAGCCAAAAGAGGACAGAATGCATTTGGTTTAGGCGGGTGGTAAGAGGTTAAGAGTCTATTCTCTGAGTGACTGAAGCCAGTGCAGAGACCGGAGCACTGGACTAATATGGTCGTATTTCCTGGTTCTGGATGTTCTGTCGTCTAACCTGCTGGAGACAAACACGTGGATAAGTCTCTCTAAGTCTGGTTTTGACACTGTTCCTCTGATCTTAGCCATGTTTTTCAGATGGTAAAAACTGCTGATGTATAGCTTTGATGTGGTTGTTTTAAGTTCAGGTATGAGTTGGTTTTAGAGAGAAAAAATAGGACCATCGTACGATCAAAGACGAGTTGCGACGGACGTCCGGGAGAGTGAGCCTCCTCTCACCGCAACAGGAACTCTGTCAGTGTCTCATCCACCCAGCGCCAGCGTCACAAGCAACACAGGCCAGGCATGGGCGGGTCCGACACCGCATTTTACAGGACTTTCCCTGCACTTTTCTGCAGCGCTCGTTCTACAGCCCCAGAGTCCGGTCGTTTTCTACACTCAGACACGTGTTTCCGTTGCATGGGCGCAGTATTCTGCACAGACGCAAGGCCCGGCTCATTCAGCTGCTTTTGAAAAGGACATCACTCCCATAAGTTCAAGTCTGAGTGGAAGGATGTGTTGATGAGGAGGCTCAGCTCGGAGAAACGCCATCTGCAACTGTACTGACGTTTCCGCCACGAGGACTCATATTGCAGCTGTAGTTGGTCTGGTCACATTTGCTGTTGATTATGTTTAATGTAATAATCAGTGTGCGCCAGGGCTACGTGAACACCATATGAAAAATATGTATTTAATAGTAAATGTGCTCCCCCCGTGGATTTCATATGCCCCCCTTAAGACGCCATGTATTTCACGGTTATAAACAACTTCCCTTTTCTTGCTCATGCGCCTTTCATCCAAAACAAACATGGCGGCTCCTATTTCAGGAGTCAAGAGGAGACTGAGTGTTTTATATTAACCATGAAAGAACTAAAAACAGTGAATATTTTAGATGAAAAGAAGCATGATGTGGATTTCTGTCTTTCGGTCTTCGATGGTTTAAAGACAGATGGTTTCCCTCCAAAACCAAGCGGCTCTCGGTGAACTCCACCAGCTGCACTCACTGCACATAACGCATGTTTTTTCTCATATTTATGTCGGTAATCTACAGCAAATGTTTCAAACCGATATCTCTGAGTTTATTTAGTTGCAACAGTGGTTTGAACGAGACCCTTTGGTCCGCGCTTCCTCCGTTTAATGTTTCCGATAGATCTCATTAGGAGATGTGACCGTTTAATCAGCGGTTCTGTTGAAGTAGATTTCAGAGACACAGAGAGAGCTTTTAAAGATAAAGCAGATAATGAGGATAATGCGCGTCTAACGAGCGCCTTAAAGCGGCGTCTGGACCGGGCTGATCACTCGGACTAATGCGTTTGATGCAAAGATTGTTTTTCTCAGAGGTTTTCGTTCGAGCACTTTCCGGTTTGTGGAGGACGCTGAGGCGAGTTTTCATACAAGAGGGCGTGGCCTTTTCACTCTTTTTATACGTTTTATGTCGGACTATGAACATATATCACCGATGGATGGATGGATGGATGGATGGATGGATGGATGGATGGATGGGCTGTTGAACCTCTTTTATTGAGTAGAAAAGTGTATTCATAATTCAGTGTTTGTTAAAGTGACGGTGGAGAAATGGGAGAAAGTTCTCACTGCTTTGTTTTTCCTCTGGCTCCTTCGATCATGACCACATATGGGCCTGAAACACTTGAAACGAGAGCTTTTCTGCCATGTTTTTGAGTTATTGAATGGACTAAACGGTCTGGGGTTGAGATCATTTTACTGTAGATGTTGCTCTGAGCAGGTGAGACGGAGCTGACAAGTCGCCCTGCCTCCAAACAGCCACAGAGCGTCAGGTCGGTGTGAATCCTACCGCTCTTGTCTCTCGGACTTCATTTCCTGTGGAGTCTGTATGTTCTCACTGTGTCTTTGTGGGTTTCTTTTTGCTATGCATGCTTTTCAGTCACATGTCTTCTGTTTATATCAAGCTATGCATCTCACCTGATTTGATAAAACTGAAACCTTAGAACTAGGGCTGGGCACCGTTCGTTTTTGTTTCGATACCACTACTTAAACGATACCTGCTTTTCGGTACCGGTGCCTTAACGGTACTTTTTTCGATACCTATGTTATTTTAATTGAGTTATAATAATGTGCATAGGAAAAGTATCGTTCAGGAGGAAGTCCAAACAGCAGCAGCGTCGCCTGTAACTTCATGTTTTGAGCAGAATTCCCACTAAAGCCATGATAAAAAGAGAGAAAGGACATTATTCCCTCCTGAGCTGCAGGAACAGACCAGATCCACATCAGGACCGTTTACTGAAGATAAACTTTTCTAAACTCACTGAGCTGTTCGACAGTGAAAGCTCCTCACACGTCACAGATCTGTTACATAGTGAGAGCGCTCACTCTGTCACTGACAATGCACCAGAACTGTTCCAAACATGGCTAATGCAGAGTGAGCCTCACCTTTTCCACAAACAATCTTTGATCCCAAACGCTCCGGTGCAGCTGGAGTTTAAACAACAGCAGTAACTTCAGGCTCTGCGGCTAAAGCTAAAGCTAAAGCTAAAGCTAAAGGTAAAGCTAAAGGTATAAAGCCCATGTGTTTCTCGTTGTCATACCGTGTTGTCACTTCTATTTGTCTTATTCAGTCCTGGTTCAGTCCTGATTTTGAACCAGTTTACTGTAAGTCCTGGTTTAGTCCTGGCTCAGTCCAGGTTTAGTCCTGGCTCAGACCGCGGCTCTGCCATCTCTGATAATGACTGAAGTGTGAGTAAGTTACAGCTTCGCTTCTGCATTTGTGCTGAAGCTGCTCATGAGTTCAGGCTTTTTTAGACTCACTGCGGATCATTTATTGACGTTTGGAGAGAAAAAGCACCGAAAATTAGCACCGAAAAATACCCCCCCCTACCGGAGCTTTTCGGTCGGTACCAAGTAGCTACCGTTTAGAACAGAGGTCACCGTATAAAATGGACCTCGATCCAGATCCAGAACACACGTGTCAATCTGTCTGGGCCCGAACCTTGGATCCGAAGTTTGGACCCAACCATTATCAAACACTCTCCTTCCTGATTAACTCCTCTCTCCTCCTCTCTGGACAGACACTAATGTTATGGGATGCCAAAATATTGCAGTTTCAAGTCAATTTTCAAGGACAGTATTGTTGAACCAGGACTAAACCAGGTCTAAACCAGGTCTAAGCAGGGCTCAGTGTTGAACTGAGCAAAGAGGAGAAACACATCACTGCATTGGCACATTGTGTAATTATAGGAGGCTGTAATTTATGCAGCTTTACTTACACATTATATCTCCTGAGCGACAGGTCGTTCAAATCTATTCATGAGAAAGGCCTGGACTGACTGAGTAAACATTCATACTATTCTTGTCATGATTTTGTTTGTAATTTAATCAGTCGTGGTTCAAATATAACGCAAACTTGTTCTCGCTTGTTTTCTTCGATTCAGACGCAGGATTTCAGCAGCTCATTACTCTATAAATGCCCCTAATTAGGAGCTTCATCTGATTAAACATGGCACATTGCTCCTCTATCTCGCCCATCTGCCCCGCCACGCCCCTTTCCTCGAACAGCCCCGCCCCCTGGACACGCCCACACTCATAAACCCGCCCTGAGAGCCCCATCATCCCCTGCCCTCCGCTGATCCAGCGCTAACGCGGACACATTTGGACTCATAAATTAATCCCACGCATGTAATTATGAAGAGTGCACATGGAGATGAGATATTAATGCAGGAGGCAGAGTTAGAGAGACGACGGCTCTGAAAGGAACGGAGATCACACGAGGAGAAACTGGAGGGACAAATATCTCGTGAAGAAGGAGAACCAGGAACAGGAACAGGAATGGACAACTTCGATTTCATCTTTCTCCAGTGCAGAGAAACCTCTTAAGGGCAGATCTCCAGGGCTCTGTCATGTTAATGAGGCTGTAACTCAGCCCAGGACAGAGCAATGGGCAGGTAATCAGCTGAGAGTAGGGTCGTTCAGACTGAAACTTAGGAGTGAGTTTGGTCGTTAGGGCTTAGAACTACAAAGATGTTTCCCTTCAGGGGAGAATAGCTCTTAAAGAGGGGGGTATTATGCTTTTTTCAGTCACATAGCACCAGTCTATATCACACTACAATGATGAGCAAACCTCCTGTTGGTCTGTAAATGCAGTAAATTAGAATAACTGCCTTGTATAAAATGTCTCTCTCAAAATGGCTGTAGTGAATGTCTTGAAATAGGCCTCTGTCTCTTTAAGAACCTCTGAGCCTTTCAGACACGCCCCCTCCACACGCTGTCTGTGGCATCAGTGGGGAGGGGGTTCCAGGAGGTGGGGGCGTTCCTAGGAGGACTCAGGCAAAGCTATCCCTAAAATGGCCGCCATCAGAGTTTTTACAGATTACTCAGAAATACGTGAATGTGCCAAGGCAACACTTCAGGCATGTTTTTAATAAGGAAGTGACATAATAACATGATGTGAAGCTTGAAAAAGTCCATTTTGCATAATACCCCCCCCCCTTTAATAGAGGGGAGGGTCTAAGCCAAGCTGAAACTCCTCCCTGCGGTCGTCATCTAGTCTGCTGGCTGAGCTGAACCATAGTGTCGCTGATGAAGCCTTTTGGATGAAGAGGCGAAACGTTCGACGCTTCAACTACCAAGTACAGAAGACGACTCAAGAACCTTTTTTTGGAAGACTTTACCAGGAGAAAATCCTCTTGTCACGGGTTCGGATTTCAATAAGAAATACAAATGATATGAAAGGTTGAATATTTTGCTTCACAGGCTTTTATTTTCCAGCTCCAGTGAAAAAAAATATTTACAGTGCAGCCAAAAACACAGAGGTGACATTAAAGGTATTTACAACGGCCGTACATTCATGGCCTCCCGACGCCCAACTCCACTAACCCCAGAGCCCAAATGCTCCCCTTTAATACCCCCTAGCCCCTCCTTCGCGTCCTGCGGGGAAAAAGCAAGAGCGCGCCCGAGAGCTTCCAGCGCCTGCAGTGTCCCGGGCCAGGGGAGAGGAGAGGGCGCGCGGGGGGTCCGAGAGTGACGAGGGGGGACTGGCGCCCGGCCACACCTCTCTATGATAAACCACCCAAATCTTAAAGCGTCACAGCCTCTAGTCCAGTGTAACGTCACATTTGAAAGCTAAGGACCTACAAAACTGAGCATAACTTTCTTGTCGCATCGTTGGTCACATTTTTTGAAAGGTTTTTCTTGTGTTTTCTGTCTCTTATGTGGCTTTTCCACCTTTTTTTCGTCGTGTTTTTGTCGCTTGTTTATTGTGTTATTGTTGCTTTTCTGGCACGTTTTAGTCGCTCTTTTGTCGCGTTTTCCTCCTCGTTTTCATTGCTATTTTTAAGTTATTTAAGAAGCTTTTAGATGTAGGTAATGCCAAACTGGACAAAATAAGCTTGGTTCAGTTGGGGATTAAGAGGTTAAGGTTACTTCAGTGTATGGTTAATTTTTAGAAGATGCAAAGTTTAAAGGTACCAATTAAAATGGCTGTTGAAAAGATTTAGCTCCTTTTGTGTCTGTTTCAAAAGTTTGCACATGCTCAGTACGTCAGCAACGTGGTGCAGTATCCAGGAAACGGTGGGAATATCCTGGTTTCTAATAACCTGGATATCGTCTTATCCTGGAAGCTGAAACCATCTGTGTTTATATGAACCAGACAAAACCAGGAAACCTAAAATCCCCGTGAATAACCTGCACATGTAAACACACTCTCTGGAAAAGCCCGCTGTGAACATGAGGCAGGTTTAAACCACGCCTGGACTGGGATTAAACCGGGACACGGACCCCGGGAGCTGCGGAGTGTAACGCCTGCGTGAAGGTCGCTGTGTCACCGTTATCTCCCTCAGACTGATCCAATCGAAGCTTTATCTCAATCTGTCACAGGGACGACGACTCTGCCAGACACCAGTCACACCAGGACCACACTAAACGGAAGTACTGGACTCAACGTGCTTCAGCTGGAGATGACCCATGGCTTTAAGGCCAGACGCTGCGGGAGAATAGGGGAAACAATCAAATATACAGATATCAGTTTGAGACCTTTGCTGTAGATCACTGACATGAATATGAGCAGAAAATGTATTGCAAGTATCAGACTAGCAGAACTCTGGCGTGTTGCCGCCTCCTGCTGTTTGTTCCTCTCTCTGTTCTTTATATTCTATTGCATAGTCAATGCTCTGCAGATATTTCAACACTTTTTCCATTTTAGTCCAACTGTGACGATTGAGAAGATGCTTGAGGTAAAAGCTCGATTGTCCGACGATCTCCTGGTGTCTATAAAGTTTCCTCTGGTGCAGGAAGGGATGTGACGGTTACCGGTGTAGCGGTGAACCCGTGGAAGATTTAAAATGTGAATTTTAGATGTCTGAGAAACGTATGCTTTGAATCTTTTTAACAGTGAAATAACATGTTTGATTTTTTCCTCAGTCACTGAATTTTCACTGCTCACCTTTGAAGGGTTTTAAATTGAAAATGAAAAATGCATCCATCCATCCATCCATCCATCCATCCATCCATCCATCCATCCATCCATCCATCCATCCATCCATCCATCCATTTTCTTCCGCTTTATCCGGGGCCGGGTCGCGGGGGCAGCAGTCTCAGCTGAGATGCCCAGACTTCCCGGTCCACACACACCTCCTCCATCTGTTCTGACCCCGAGGCGACACCAGGCCAGCTCGGAGACATAGTCCCACCACCGTGTCCTGGGTCTTCCACGAGGCCTTGTCCCACTAGGACATGCCTGGAACACCTCCCGCGGGAGGCGACCAGGAGGCATCCGGAACAGATGCCCGAGCCACCTCAGCTGCTCCTTTCGAGTCTACTCCGAGCTCCTCTCGGGTAACTGAGCTCCTCACCCCCAGCCACCCAGCGAAGGAAACTGATTTCGGCCGCATGTATTCGCGATCTTGTCCTTTCGGTCATGACCCAAATCTCATGACCATAGGTGAGGGCGTGAAAGTAGATCGATCGGTAAATCGAGAGCTTTGCCCCGACTAAGCTCCCTCTTCACCACAACCGAAAAATGCACCTTTTAAAAATTCACAGTCTAAATAGAGTGTAAAATTTTCAATGAAAAAAATCTAATACATAAATTCACTCTTAGGATATTCAAGTCTAAATTATGAGTCTCAAATTTACAGTAGAGAAAAATTCAAATGGAAAAAAAAATCACCATTAAAATCAATATTTTAAGAATTCAAGCCCTTAAATTCAACTAGAAATTCAGAACATCCTGGACCTCAAGGCCTGAGCAATCGATCCCGGATGACTGAGAGCTGAGACACAGGATGTTTCCTATTGGTTTGTGTCTTTAGTGGGCGGGAATTACAGATGAGGAATCAGGGGTTGAATTTTGATGGGCCCCTCGCACCGTTTGCTCATGAACCAGAGTTTGGCTCGACTCTGGATCGATGCTCAGGCCTCGGTGTCCAGGCCCTAAAGTTTAGTCCCTTTGTCTGCTCAAGCCCCTGTTTGTATTTTTCTCCTGGAAATGACCATATTTGGACTACAGCGTCATCTCGGTGGATACCAAACAGTGGATACCAAACAAGTCAGTGTTTGTGAATGAATAAGCGTGGGAAAGACCAGGGAGCGACACAGCCATGTTGGAGTCACTTCCACTTCCTGCTCTCTCAAAATGGCTGTAGCGAATGTCTTGAAATAGGCCTCTGTCTCTTTAATAATAATAATAATAATAATAATAATGCATCGGTTTTATATAGCGCTTTTCTGGACACTCAAAGACGCTTTACATTGCATTATTCATTCACTCCATACCCGGTGGTGGTAAGCTACTATTGTAGCCACAGCTGCCCTGGGGTAGACTGACGGAAGCGAGGCAACCAGTCTGCGCCATCGGCCCCTCCTGACCACCACCAACCACTCACTCACGCATTACATTCGCTAGGCTTCCTGGTGTTCCCAAACGGTCTCCCATCCAAGTACTGACCAGGCCCTTCCCTGCTTAGCTTCCAAGGTCTGACGGGATTGGGCAGAGCAAAGGCGGTATGACCACAATAACTGACTTTAAGAACCTCTGAGCCTTTCCGACACGCCCCCTCCACACGCTGTCTGTGGCATCAGTGGGGAGGGGGTTCTGCTGAGGAGCAGTGGTTGGTTACTCGGCTCGGAGGCGTCTCCAGGAGGTGGGGGCGTTCCTAGGAGGACTCAGGCAAAACTATCCCTAAAATGGCCGCCATCAGAGTTTTTACAGATTACTCGAAAATACGTGAATGTGCCGAGGCAACACTTCAGGCATGTTTTTAATGAGGGAACGACATAATAACATGATGTAAAGCTGGAAAAAGTCGATTTTGCATAATACCCCCCTTTAAACCTAAGGGAGAAAACAAGCTAAAAATCTCGACATCGACCAGTGTGGGAAAAATCAATGTTTTCCTCCGTCGTGTCTCGCCTTCAGTTTTCTTCTAATATAACGAAGACTCGAACCTTCTCCTCGTGCATAAATCATGACTTTAATAATGAATTCTTTGCTCGTCTTTACTCCCTGGAGAGTTCTGTGTTTGAACAGAAACAACCCGGAATTAACTCATCTATCCACAAATAAACACTGGAGCCTTTATGCACGACGGGACCCGCTCGCATTAGGTCAAACAACTTATTAAAACATTGTAAAATCCATCTGAAAAGGCAGATTTATTCGACACTCGGCCGCGTCGTTGCCCGCGGCGATTTTCGACCAGGCCCGATTTAAATTTTTAATGCCGTTTTGAAACGAAAAGGTCAGAAACACAAGGTCAAATTTATTCATAATTCAGTGAAAGATGAGATATTTTTTTTCATCCCTGACATTTCTCGGCGCGGCGCGTCTGGAGACTCGACAAAGCTGCCGCGTTGCCGTGACGAGGCGGGCGCTCGTTACGGATAATGAGATGCAAATGGAGGCGGGATTTATGCGAGATCAAAGGGGACGGACCCGCTCGTTGTGTATGACGGAGATCATATTTATTTCATGTCTGGAGTTACATGTGAAGCTTGTTTTCAGAAGTGCTTTTTGTTTAGCTTTTGAATAAATTAAGTGAAAGAAACTCCATGAATTAAGTTAAAGTTTTTTTGGGTTCAAAGGTCAATAAATCAGGCAGGATTATTATTGAAAAATTCCCTTGAAAATTGCTTCAAAGATGCAGATGTTAGAGTGGAATGAAAGTTTATTTATATTTATATTTCTCCCGTCTTTAGCCGCTTCTGTCTCCCATATTTGGAGCCTTTCGTGCTACACTTGGATACCAAACATGTCAGTATTTGTGAATGAATAAGTGTGGGAAAGATGAGGCACCTCGGCCAGCTCGGCCGATATATCGGGCCGATATCTGGGGGTTTGCACCGATAAAAGCCGATATCTCCTAGACCGAAAGTGATTGAGCTCCCAGTTATTGCAATGGAGGGGCTTTAAAACGAGCCTTCCCACAACTTCTTAAGCCTCAGGAACAGAGAAACATCGCAATGAAAACTGTTTGTTTGTAGAGCTTTGTAGAGCTTAACATAGAATCTGAGGTTACGCATAAGACCTGAGGTGGCAGTAGTGGGCATAAAATGACAAACTTGCATCTAGCCCCTTTAAGCAATGGGCACGCTTCTCCATGGTCCTCATGGAGCTGACATTGCTGTAATACCGCCCCCTGGTGGCCGGGGCCGACTCCAAGAGACACTTGCATGGGAGCAATGGCTCGCGCAGAACTTCCTCCACCTCAACGAAACTAAATCTGAATTTATTATTTTTGGTTCCAAGGATGTTCCTCAGATTCAGTCCCGGGTCGTGGGTCCAGTCCGTGATGCTGTCAGGAACCTGGGAGTCATCTTTGACCGAGAGCTAAACTTCAAACAACAGATAAATGCTGTGGTCAAGGCCAGCTTTTTCCAGCTGCGCCTTTTGACCAAGCCTTTGAAGCCTTTTCTCTCACGCCAAGACCTGGAGAAGGCGACCCACGCGTTTATCAGTTCTCGGTTGGACTATTGCAACGCTCTATACTCTGGCCTCCCGCAGTCGTCACTCCACCGGTTACAGTTAGTGCAGAATGCAGCAGCCCGTCTTCTCACCGGTTCATCCAGACACAGCCACATCACTCCCGTCCTCTCCTCCCTGCACTGGCTCCCGGGCCGTTTTCGGATTGATTTTAAAATGTTGATGCTTGTTTTTGAAGCCCTTCATGGTCTCGCTCCGTTATATCTAACGGAGTTGTTGACCGTACATCGCCCCAGCAGAGTCTCCGGTCTGCCAATCAGATGGTTCTGGACGTGCCCAGGTCCCGGTACAAACAGTGGGGCGATCGTTCCTTTGTTGTTGCCGCGCCTAAACTGTGGAACAGCCTTCCCCTCAGTCTGCGTGTTCTCACGGACCTGTCCCTTTTTAAATCCAGATTAAAGACACATCTCTTCAAACTTGCTTTTAATACTTAGAGCACTGAATTGTGCCTAGGTTGCAATTATTTGGTGTTTTTAAATGTGTTTTATCTTTCTGTGAAGCACTTTGGTCCTCCTGGTGTTGCTGTAAAGTGCTATATAAATAAACTTTGATTGATTGATTGATTGATTGGGAGCATTGATTCTAATGGGACTTCAGACATCCCAAGAACCGCTGAAAAGTCTGGCTCCAAAAAGTTTTTCTTTTTCTAAAAATGGCTGTGACCCATGTGACCACGCTGGGGGAGGGGAAATATTTTTAACCACGCTGGTTTTTGTTTATCAGCCCAAAATTCTGAAACATTTTCAGTGCATTGACTGGTTCCAGAGCCTGTCAATCAAGCTCTGGAGCCCTGTGGAGGAACCGGCAGCGTAGGAGGAGACAGAGCGGCCATTAAGGTTCACACAGGACGCAGGATCTTTTTCAATGAATGGGCCTGAATTACCCGCTCATCTTTATTACACTATATCTGTGGGTTTAAGGAACAGGTATTGAGTACTGCTTGTTGTGAGTCAGAGTTTCTAATGGGCTGTGGGAGTGAGCTCCAAAGGGTGGGGGCGGCGATGGCGAAGGCTCGGTCCCCCTAGGTCCGGCAGCTAGTGCGGGTGATGGGAGTGAGGCGGTCGGTGTTGGTTTAATACACGTTTCACTAAACCTCAGTCAATATGGACCTGCTGTGCCTCCTCTTGAAGCAGAACCTGCAGAATCCAATCGCTAGTTTCAACCTCTGTCTTTTTGATCGACTGCACGCTAATGCTAACGCCGGCTAATTGATTGAATCACTTGAAGTAATAAAATGACATTGGCCACTGCTGGAGCGGCCAAGTATTTGTTTTACAGGATTATAGACCAGATCATCGGTCTGATATTCTCTCTCTCTAAAACCAAAAAATCAGGTTAGAAATCTAGGAGTGATCATGGACTCAGACCTGAACTTAAACAGCCACATCAAAGCAATAACATCATCAGCTTTTTAGCATCTGAAAAACATGGCTCAGATCAGAGGAATAGTGTCAAAACCAGACTTAGAGAGACTTATCCATGTGTTTGTCTCCGGCAGGTTTGACGACTGTACCGGCTGCAGAACATCCAGAACCAGGAAATACGACCATATTAGTCCAGTGCTCCGGTCTGCACTGGCTTCCTGTCACTCAGAGAATAGACTTTAAAACAGCTCTGCTTGTTACAAGTCTTTTCATGGATTAGCACCAAAGTACATCTCTGACATGTTACAGCCGTATGAACCATCTCGGGCCCTGAGAACTTCAGGGAGGGGCCTCCTGGTGGTTCCCAGAGTCAGGACTAAACACGGTGAGGCTGCGTTTCAGTTTCATGCAGCTAAAATCTGGAACAGTCTTCACGAGGATGTGAGACAGGCCTAAACTCTGACAATGTTCAAATCCAGGCTGAAAACACTTCTTTTTGCCCGTGAATATGACAACTGAAAGAAATTGTATCTACACTCTCGCCTTTTACTGTAATTGATTATTTTTTATGTTTATGTCCAGAGGAGAAGGAGCGACAAAACAGAGGTTAGGTAACTTTGTGTGAACGAGGAAGTAAAAATAGTGCTCAAGACAGAGCGAATCTAAACAAGACTTAAAAATGCAAATAACTGAAAGTATTTTATCTACACTCTCGCCTCTTACTGTAATTGATTAATTCTATGTTGATGTTTTTATTGATTGTATTTGTTTTCTTATATTTATGCAACTGTGAAGCATTTTGAATTGCCTCGTGTATCAATTGTGCTCTGCAAATAAACGTGCCTTGCCTGATACATCGGCCGTGCATATCGGCATCGACCTTAGAAAAACCCACATCGGTCGACCTCTAAAGCGGGAGTTTGGTCTGTTTTTTACTCCGACATTAAAACTGCGACGTTGAGGGAGAAAACCAGCTCTTTGCTCATCGTTTGTTTGTTTTTGGGGGAACGGCTACAAGTGTTAAAGCTAAATGAAGACGAATGCTTTTGGACGATGTTCGTCCTGAGAGACGGCTCCAGTCCAGACTCTTAAACCTGTGACATAACGATGAGAAATGTCTGTGAAACTAGTCCAGGATTTAGACACGTCCCGAACCCAGACGAGCCAAGAGTCAGAACATCTACAGACTCTTCAAGACGTTTGGTAAAAGCAAATATTGGGCAGTTGAGGCGAGACGCTGCAGGTGAAAACAAAGACTCCGGGGTTTATTTGTGGATAGAAGAGTTAATTCTAGGTCGTTTCAGTTCAAACACAGAACTCTCCGGGGAGTAAATCAGAGTAAAGTATGAATTATTAAAGTCATGATTAATACACGATCCCGGCCGTGGAGGAGTGGGTTTGAGTCGTGGTTATATTAAAAGAGAAGTAATTTATGGCGAGACGCTGCGGGTGATAACATCGATTTCTCCTGCAGTGGTCGGAGTCGAGCTCGGTTTTCTCCCTTAGTTTTGATGTCGGAGTAAAAAATAGATCAAACTCTTCCTTTACGAAGCTGATCTCGTGATGTTCTTTAGCAACATGGCGGCGCTCCCTGGTCTTTATTCATTCACATATACTGACATGTTTGGTATCCACGTGTAGCACGAACATAGACGCTGTAATTCAATTATGGTTGTTTCCTTTGTGGGAGATAAAGATGAGACAATCCTTCCCTCCTTTGTTTTCCTTCTTCTTACCTTCCCTCTTTCCTTCTTTCTTTCCTTCTTCCCTTCCTGTCTTTCTTTTTTTCCTTCTTTTCCTGACGCTGCAATCCAAATATGGTCATTTCCTTTGTGGGAGACTGCAGCGGCTAAAGACGGGACAAATATACACAGGGCATGTGCAGACAAAGGGACTAAACTTTAGGGCCGTTTTCATTCCACTCTTTAACAACATCTGCACTTTATCCACACTGTATCCTCATTTAGAAGGTCTTTTTAAGGCCTGCAGAGCCAGTATGGTGGTGGTCAGAGGGTCTGTTGGCGCAGACGTGTGTGGTCGCGAAAGCGCTTCTGACAGTCTCCCCCAGGGGAAACTGAAGCTACAAACGTAGCTTTCCACCACCGAGTGTGGAGTGAATGTACAACTGTCTCATGTAAAGCGCTTTGTGACCATGTCTGTGAAAGGCGCTATATAAATAAAGATATTCTTCTTCTTCTTCTTCTTCTTCAGTGCCGGCCTCTCGCCTTTCTGGGGCCCTCAGCAAAAGTCCATCAAGGGGCCCTACAGTTCACATCCCAAAAACACTGCAACAGTGCAGGGCAGAAGTGGAACATAATGAACTCAATTCCAAAAGCTACGTGAACAGAAGCTTAATCAAGTCGTGATTGTTCTTTTTTTTTAAATGTCAAGGTTATTTTGTGTGAAATAGTGACATTTTTGTTCAAATGAAGTGAGCTCAGAGAAAATACGCATGTACTCCACTTCGGGTCGGACGGTTCACGCCTCTGCGTCGTCCAGTTATTGAGCAGTTAATGGACACCTCGTCGTGCATTATCTCTTACTTATTATACGGCTCTTCACAACATAAGTAGAAGCTCCGTTGATTTGAATGGGATTTTCCAACGTTCTACTGGTCATTATTTTCTGATTAAGGACCTCTGAAAAAAATGACCGCTGCCAATGGCAACGGAGTTGGTGCTTTCACATCACTCCGCGCGTACGTAGTAGCGACACAATCTGTCCCGTCACTGAGAGAGAAGTTGGGGGAATTGCTCGTGAAGTTAGCGTGAGTCTGACTTTCAACTTACCCAGAGATTCACCACCATTCCTCCAACTGCGCCTTCAACTAAGTAGCTAGGCTAGCTACAAGCCTTGCTGCTTCTAGCCTAGCCAACTTTTGGGAACTATTTGCGTTCAGCACTTGCACTGGTTCGCACTGTCTGTACTTATTTCCCCGATAATGACCAGCGTTCTATACATTATCCCTTACATAGACCATGCACATTCAGAGAACTACGGTTACTAAAAGTCACATACTCATGAGAACCGTGTGGTTTCAACTCCCCTTTGAGAGAAATACAGCGGCTTTGCTCACTTCTATTTAAATAAAGGTCACACGAATAAAAGTATTCGCCAAACTACTGTCCTGAAATGAGTGTCCTGGAGATGAGAGAGGAGGGACGTCAGCGGTAAAAGCACTCATGCCTGGGGGGTGACGTGGGGGGGGGGGTCCACTTCAGCAGAATGCTCCATTTTGGCGTTATATGTGACAGAAAAGGCCTGGAGTGAGTGAGCGCTGTCAGAGAGCCTGTTCCCGTAGCAACGCGTTGATTAACAAGCGAAACAACAGCGTAATTTACTGAGAAACGGGACCGGAGTCTGTGTGCAGGAAGAACCGGCTCTGACTGCCTGGTTTATTGAGATTTGAACTCAAAGACAAGGCGAAATTTGAACTTTTACAGAGTTTTTCATGCATAAAATGTCATATTTCATATTCATGTCAGTAATTCATTCCCCCCCGTTCTCCCGCAGCATCTCGCCTTAATTGAAAAACATAGTCAACAATATAACACCATTAACTTAAGTGGAACTTTTTGTGAAACTGTTGAATTAAAGTATAACAAGGTCAACATTCACTTTGTCAATTGGATAAATATGAAAATGGAGGCAGCGGAAGGTTGAGTGCTTAGCGAAGCTTTTGGAAATGTAATTATGATGTTTGCTCACTCTCGATGATAAGTGAGTGAGGTCGAAACAGACTCCATTATTTTGGCAAAACACGGCTCAAAACCTGCCACTGAAACATTCACATTTCACATCGGTGCGGTGAATAACACAGGCACGAGCCGCGACTAATGTGGAGGGAAAGTCCAGGCTAAAACTATGTTAAGAGTAAAACTAAACTTACCATTCATGATATTGTCCTTCCTGTTTCCCGCTTATTCGTTCACAAACTCTGACATCATTCATGCTGGGAAGAGCGTCAGTTGGATAGAGACTTGTGTGGCTTAGCTTGCCCGGATACCTCCTTGTTTGTCCCTTTTTTGTTTTCTGTAGAGCCTCTTGTGACGCCTCCTCTTTGCTGCAGGTGTGAGGGGCTCATGGTGATACTTAAAGAAGAAATGTGTAGGCCTGAAATGTCTTTAGCTCAGAAGCTGATGTTTGTTTACCTTTAAAAGGATCTGTATCATGATATTTTAGCCGTTCCAAAGTAAAGTATAGGCATTTATATGATTTATTATACCTCTACCGCTATGGAGGACTCATTTTTTTCATTTTAAAGTATTTTCTGGAGGTATTTTTTCAAACCCAGAAGGCGCAAAGCTTGGATTCAGTTAACTCCGCCCCCTCTCTCCGCTCATACAGCTTTTGCAGTAGTAGAAATACTACACAGCAAAAAGGCGTGTCCAAAGTAGATTAGAAAGAGCTCCATCTTCACGGCTTCCAGTGCAAACATCTGTTCAGATGCTCAGGGGGTGCGTTTGTTTTCTCCGCAGGGGCAGCGCTGACCTGGAAGTGCCTCCTTTTTTTTCTCCTTTATTTCTTTCTTACAACAGAAATAATGAAAAAGCTGTTTTACAAATTAAAATCAGTCCGTAAAAGCATAGAATTAAGACATTACATTACGTCAGTCGTTTACCAGGAGAGGGCAGGATTCGAAGGATTGCTGAGAACTTCGTGAATGAAGCCAAAAAGGAAATAGCATAACAACATGGTTTATTGTTTATTGTTTATTGTTTATTGAAAGAATCCCCATTAGCGCAGTCATGCTGTCGGGAGAATAGCTCCCTGGGGTCCCACTAAATCCATTCACAAAAAGCATAAACAGCATTTAAATCAATACAAAATGCGTATCAATAAAACTGTATATCCAACTAAAATCCTATAAAAGCTGTACATAAGAGCAGTACATATTTGCATTAAAAAAGGAATGTCACATGACACGTTCATTCGCTAAATTCAATACATATTTGTCTGTAAGAGTTTTCTCAGTAAAAATGTAAATCTCTTCTCCACTTGCGTTATACTTTCTGGAAGTCCATTCCCACCTGCAGAGCTCAGTATGTGAAGGTCCTCGTGATGCTATTCCATCTTACTGTTGGCAAGAGAAATTCTCTGGCCATTGCATGTCTGGTTTTATATTTGTGTTTCTCGTGGCTGAGCAGGAGATTTTCATAAGTGATCTTTGGACATAATACTTCTTACAGAGGATAACAAAGAGTACAAGGACAACCATTTTAGTTTACTCAGCATTTCTTATGTGCTCGTCATGTAGTCACAGCACCATTCGAGCTGCTCGGTTCTGTACTATTTGTAAGGTTTTTATCCCTTCAGATGTTGCATTTGACCAGACTGTTGGGCAATAGTCCAAGCAGGACAGTCCCAGAGCCTGTCTGATTAGGTGGTTGGTTAAAAGCTCCAAAAAGTCGATTTTGCATGATATTGGACCTTTAAAGTAAAAACAAAAACACATCAAAGATTTTAAGAAGATGTTCATGAATAAGGGCTGATCTTTTGGTGTCTCACCTTTGATTTCCTAGTTGTCTCTGTAAGGATGAAACGCCGGGGCTCGGGCTGGTGAGGAGCGAGTACTTCTTTAACCTTGTGTAGCTGTGACCTCCACGGCTCAGTTTGTGGAAATCCTCTCCTCGTCTGGTCTCTGTTGGGTCTTTGTTCGGTCTCTGTTGGGTCTTTGTTCGGTCTCTGTTCAGTCTCTGTTGGGTCTCTGTTGGGTCTCTGTTGGGTCTCTGTTGGGTCTCTGTTGGGTCTTTGTTCGGTCTCTGTTCGGTCTCTGTTGGGTCTTTGTTGGGTCTCTGTTCGGTCTTTGTTCGGTCTCTGTTGGGTCTCTGTTGGGTCTTTGTTCGGTCTCTGTTCGGTCCCTGTTGGGTCTCTGTTGGGTCTTTGTTCGGTCTTTGTTCGGTCTCTGTTGGGTCTCTGTTCGTGGAGCAGGTGTGAGGAGCTCCGCAGGTGTCTAATTCCTGGACTCGGTCCCCGTTTGCAGCCGCTCTCTGCGTACAGCGGCACCGACTCATTTCAGATTCATTTCTCATCATTATCTGACGCTCGAGGAGCGAAGTCTCAGCTGCACAGCTTTAATTGTGGAAAAACTCTGCCAGATCCATTTATCTCAATTACACTGGGCCCGCACTTGTACTGCAACTACTATGAGCATGAGTACTACTGCTGCTACTACTACGAACAAGACTACTTCTGCTACTGCTACGAACAAGAGTACTACTGCTACTGATACTGTGAACAAGACTACTTCTGCTACTGCTACGAACAAGAGTACTACTGCTACTGATACTGTGAACAAGAGTACTTCTGCTACTGATACTGTGAACAAGAGTACTACTGCTACTGATACTGTGAACAAGAGTACTACTGCTACTGATACTGTGAACAAGAGTACTACTGCTACGAACAAGACTACTACTGCTACTACTACGAACAAGAGTTCTACTGCTACGAACAAGACTACTACTGCTACTACTACGAACAAGAGTTCTACTGCTACTGATACTGTGAACAAGAGTACTACTGCTACTGATACTGTGAACAAGAGTACTACTGCTACTGATACTACGAACAAGAGTACTACTGCTACTGATACTATGAACAAGAGTACTACTGCTACCGCTACGAACAAGACTACTACTACTACTGCTACTACTACGAACAAGACTACTTCTGCTACTGATACTATGAACAAGACCACTACTGCTACTGATACTACTATGAGCATGAGTACTACTGCTACTGATACTACAAACAAGACTGCTACTGCTACTGATACTATGAACAAGAGTACTACTGCTACTGCTACGAACAAGACTACTACTGCTACTACGAACAAGACTACTACTGCTACTGATACTACAAACAAGACTACTACTGCTACTGCTACGAACAAGAATACTACTGCTACTGATACTACGAACAAGACTGCTACTGCTACTGATACTACAAACAAGACTACTACTGCTACTGCTACGAACAAGAATACTACTGCTACTGCTACGAACAAGACTGCTTGGAAGTGGAGACAATATTCCACTTTTGTATCTTTGTGAGTTCAGCTTTAGGTTCACTGTGACATTATTTAACATTATCTAATACTGACGCACCACAAGGAAGAGTCTTTGCCCCTGTAGTGTTGCCGTATAGGCGCAGCATTCAGGCGCTGCTCTTCTCCTTTAAACTGATTTGCACTTTTGATTTAAGTCATAATTTGACACAGCAGTCATTACGTTTAATGAAGTCCACTCGTATCTGCACTTCTCCTCGTGTAGCACCAGTCTTTTCACCACCTCCCGCTCCGTCTGACGACATAAAACGGTGAATAAATTGATTTAATATCTTCTTCTTCTTGATGAATGTTTGTGATAAACCCGTCCTGCTGGTTTCGCTCCTTCAGGCCCCGCGCCAAAATCATCCCTCTCATTTCTAATTAAAGCATTCGTCTCTCCGTACGAGCCCGTTGCCCACAGTGCACCTCTCTGTCACCCCCTCCCCCTTAATTACCCATGAGCCTCTGCTCTGCATGTCCACGTTTATGCGCAGATAAACGCCCGTCGATAACCGTCCTCGTCCGGAGCGATCAAACGGCGGAAGAGGAATGTTTCCGGATGCTGCTAAAGAAGAGCTTTATCCAAACGTTAAAGCCACACTGCGGAACATGTGAATATCTACAGTAACGGGACATGTCAGTGAGCTGTGCCACTTTGGTCTGAAAGTAACGTGTTCTTACAAGGGATGTAGAGATGAACCGGGTTGACGATTACCACGATTACAAAAGGACGCAGTAGGTTTTAGAAGCCATGGTTTACATACAGGCTGCTGCATCCATTTTCTTCTGCTTTATCCGGGGCCGGGTCGCGGGGGCAGCAGTCTCAGCAGAGATGCCCAGACCAAAATGTTTTACAGTGCTTTTGTGGAGAGAGTGTTCTGACTTTCTGTATCATCTGTTGGTTCGGGGCCATGACTGAGGCGCAAAAGAACTCCCTTAGGAAAATATGTACAGTCGCAAGCAAAATCCTAGGTGTTCCTCTGAAGGGTCTGCAGGACATTTATTTTGCTCGAGCTCTAGATAAAGCAGACATAATATTATTGGACTCAAAACATCCTCTGTTTAGAGAGTTTGAGTTGCTCCCCTCAGGTCAAAGGTACAGGAGCCCCGCCCTGACTAAAAACAGGACCAGGCATTTGTGCCATAAGCCATTTTACAATTAAACAAACCAACAACAAGTAACCAACAGTGATTTTTCTACTCTGCACAGCTGGTCTGTCAGAGAAGGTTTTTAAGGAATGTAGATAACGGTTTTAACATGATTTAAACTGAGGTTGACGGGCCGTGGTTTGTTCTTTGTATGTTGTCAATGTTTGGATCTGTCTGAATTTCCCCACGGGGACAAGACATTTCTACTACTACTACTACAGACCTCCAGATCCTCACACGCCTCCTCCAGCTCTTCTGGGGGGGCCCTGAGGCCACACCAGGCCAGCTCAGAGACATAGTTCCACCAGTGTGTCCTGGGTCTTCCACAAGGCCTCCTCCCAATAGGACATGCCTGGAACACCTCCCGCGGGAGGCGACCAGGAGGTATCCAGAACAGATGCCCGAGCCACCTCAGCTGCACCTTTCGACGTGAAGGAGCAGCGACTCTACTCCGAGCTCCTCCCGGGTAACTGAGCTCCTCACCCTCAGCCACCCTGTGAAGGAAACTCATTTCGGCCGCTTGTATTCGCAATCTCGTCCTTTCGGTCATGACCCAGATCTCATGACCAGAGGTGAGGGCAGAACGTAGATCGATCAGTAAATCGAGAGCCTGTAATAAACCTACAGAAAAAATATGTAAATAGGTTCATGGAAAATTACTTTATTTTTAACTGTTTTTTGAAAACTGTGACTGTACATTTTACATACATTTGCTGCAAATATTACTGGTTTACCCTGGTAATATTCAGTTTCTACAGATCAATTCTGTAAATTATTTCATTTATAATGTAAATTTCACAGTTAGATAATGGAAAATCGTTTCTGCGCCGTTAAATTTAAAGAAATGCAGGACTTTAAAATGACATCTGTAGCCACATTTGTGCCCAATTACTTTTTAATTCTACCTCTTTAGATTTCCAAGAGACGACCAAGGCATCGTAAAGTTTCAGAAAAAGGCGAACATCGAATATGAAACAACTCCTGCTGGGACGTTTTCCGATTAATTCAATACACAAGGTTTAACGTGATCGAAAATATTATCGAAATGAATCCCACATTGCTTCACTCAGACACTTTTTCAGTTTCCTTTTTTCCTGCAGTAAAGCCAGAAACTATTTTACTCAAAAGTGTTTATTCACAGAGTTACGGCATAAACGTGTTATAAAAGATAATTCTCCAAAATAAAACTGCGATTGTCTTTGAAGTGTTTGTAATGATCACACAGGCCTCACATCTCCACAGAACCACACACTACACAAACAAACTACTGTCAACAAACCTCCAGCTGGAACTTGGAAGGTAATTTGAGCGCCGACATGCCCGGAACAAAGCGTCTGGCCTGTGATCGTGTTGAGACAAAGAGCAGCCGTTGTTTCCGATCCTCCCTAAATACTCTCTGCTCTCCGTGATAGTCGTCGTAATCTGCCGCGTATCGATCGGATCTCGTCCATAATCCGCCCCTTTTTTAATCCGCGCGCCGCGACTTCTGACGCGAAACGCAGATCGTGGATAAACCGAGCTCAGGGCGGCGCTCTGAGGGCGGCGCTCTGAGGGCGGCGCTCTGAGGGCGGCGCTCTGAGGGCGGTGCTCTGGAGCCGGGGTTAGTGAAGCCTGACTCCAACACAGAGCAGAGGATCACAGTACGTCAGTCACAGACGAGTTTGTATAAAGCCTGGGAAAGCAGCCACTTTAGGTCCATGTGTGATTTTATCGGACTATCCAACATCTGAACTCAATTTCATTGTACAATTGTGCAATGACAATAAAGCGCTTAATTGCTTAAAGAGACAAGATGCAAGTTGGTCATTTTATACTCACTACTGCCACCTCAGGTCATACGCGTAACTGCAATCTCAATATTAAACTCATGACGGCACTTAAGACCCGAATTAACACCTTTCTGAGTGACAGTGCAGGATTTTAGAGGCAGTTGTGGTGAACAGGTCTGAGCTCATTCTACACATTAGGACATGGAGGAACATGGAGGGGGAGGAACATACTTAATTTTAACATTTTTAGACTCCGTCACTTTAAGGCGAGACACGGCAGATGAAAGTATTGATATTTTACACAGTAATAATACCAGGAGTAGTTTGGCGTCCGCCCAGTAAAGTGGAGATATTACTGCGCAGATGTCGAACTAGGGCTGCAACTGACGATTATCTTGTCATCGATTAATCTATCGAATATTTTTCCGATTAATCGATTAATTGCTTGGCTGTGAATGGTGTAGGAAAATTGGATAACAAAATAAATAAATCATCACATGACGCTAAAGTGGCGCCGCTTGAGGACATGTTGATGGAGGAAGCTTAAAGGTCCTATATCATGCAAAATCGACTTTTTGGAGCTTTTAGCCATGTTGTTATGCTATTTCCTTATTAAAAACACCCCCAGAGTGGTTTGTGGCTTCATTCACGCAGCTCTCCACAATCCTCCTGAATCCTGCTCTCTGAGCAGCTGCTCCTCCCTCTCCTGGTGAACGACTGAGTGTTCAATTGTGTCGTAACAACAGCGGAACGGAAGTGCTCGGCGTCTGTAATGTAATGTCTTAATTCTATGCTTACGGCCTGATTTTAATTTGTAAAACAGCGTTTTCATTATTTCTGTCATAAGAGAGAAACAAAGAGTAAAAAATGAAAAAAAAAAAAAAAAAAAAAAAAAAAAAAGGATGTGTCCGAGGTGCTTCCAGGTCAGCTGAGGCCAAAACAAACACATCGCGTCTGAACAGATCAGTCATGTTTGCGCTGCAGCTGAAGATGGAGCTCGTTACCTATTCTGGACACAGCTGTTTTTTATTCTTAACTAACGATAATGTCACGGAGAAAAAGAAGCGTGTTTGGCTACGAGGACGAGGAGTTTATATTCAACCCTTTTCAGGAAGAGGCCACTCAGCTGTTTTTTTCTCCGGGATTCAGCGACTATCAGCCAAAATATTGTTTTTCTGTGACTGTCTCTGATGGATGTTTGGTGAACCTTCGCCAGAATCAAAGTGGATTAACTTTTATAACCAACGCGAGTCCCATAATGTAAACAGCGATGGAGCAGAGCGGTGAGTCAATCCAAACGCGGGTTAGCTTGTGTGTTAGCATATTAGCATGTGTGTTAGCATATTAGCATGTGTGTTAGCCATTTATGAAGCTGTGTTGCAGATGTCAACTCCTTATAACTGCATCGTGAAGTGACTTCACTTATTGCTGTTTATTTATATTACGGTAAAGTTGTATGTGCGGAGAGAGGGGGCGGAGTTAACTGAATCGAAGCGTTCTGTCTTCCGGGTTTGAAAAATACCTCCAGAAAACACTTATATTTATCACAAAAATGAGTGCTCCATAATGGTAGAGGTACAATATATCATATAAATGCCTATACTTAACTTTGGAATGGCTAAAATAGCATGATATAGCTCCTTTAAAGTAATTGTTTGTTGGAGGCTCTTGGCGCTAACTCTGCTTCTGATTGGACGAGACACAGACGGATATTTATGAAATTTACAATGTTCAAAACACTACAGACCCGAACTATGAAAAACAAAGTAGGTTTTCATCAAAAATACTACACTTTCATGTCATTTTTGCTCTATTTTAGTCTGTGTGAACCAGAAAACGATTAATCGATTACTAAAATAGTTGTCGACTATTTCAATAATCGATTAGTCGTTTCAGCCCTATGTCGAACTACTCCTGGTATTATTACACCTTACAATATAGTTCCCCTTTTTATCCACTTAGAAAATCCACATTGTTTAGTTTTGTGTAATTAGACTTTGTAGTGGAACACTTCACGTAACCATATTTAAATAGGGAAAACGTGGAAGAGTTTGGTAGCTTCAACTTCACCATGTTTGGAGCTATAGAGGAGGAGAGGCTAAATGCCAACGCCGTCTGCGCTGTGTTTACGTGACTGAAGGCACGCGTGAAGACCAGACAGCTACACATGAACTCGTCTAAGCTCAGGCAAGAAGATATCTCAGTTTGGAAAAACAGTGGCCTGTTCCTTTACGTTTTGTCCGTGACCGAGGCGGAGATAACCCGGAAGTAGCTGCTGCGGCGTGTCGAAAGGCCGTCTTTCCCGCGCTTATTCATTCACAAATATTGACAGATTTTGCATCCACGTGTCCTGTGAAGGATCCCCGTGATGACGCCATCGCCCAAATATGGGGCGCCTCCAAAATGTTTCAAATTGATAGTCAGTCACCCTCCTCACACCAGTGCACGCAGACACTGGGGGTGAGGAGGGTGGAGTGTCTTGCCCGAGGACACAACAACATTGTGCAGACTACATTCCTGGAGAAGCACATTATAGGAATCCAGAATCCTGCACCAGACCGCGCTGTGACTTTATTGTGAACCCCCCCGAGGCGGCAGAGTCTCTTTTTGCTCGGTGCATGTGGAGCGCCTGCAGGGGGCGGCCCTGAGGCAGTGGGAGCTGAACTCTCCTCCAAAAACAACTTTTCATCACCGCCTTTTTTAGACAGTTTGAATATCGAAGGACAAGGGAGTCAAACCGTTTCAGTGTTTCACTTTTAAATGAGAAGTTAAGCTCTTAATCCCACCTGAACCGAGCAGCTTTTCTTCTGTCTGGCCAAATCTAATCTGAGCTTCTTGGAAAAAAAACTGACAAAAGACGTGGCAGAAAAAGCGATGATAGAGTAACAAAAATGTGTAATGAAAACATGAAAAAAGTGACGAAAAAGTGAAAAAAATATGATGAAAAAATGACAAAATGTGAAGAAAAAATGACAAAAAATGGATGAAAAAATGACAAAAATTTGATTAAAAAGTGACAAAAATATGAAGAAAAAATGACAAAAAATGGATGAAAAAATGACAAAAATTTGATTAAAAAGTGACAAAAATATGATGAAAAGTTACAAAAAGTGAAGAACAAGTGACAAAAATGTGAAGAAAAAATGACAAAAAATTGCTGAAAAAGTGACAAAAATGTGAAGAAAAAATGACAAAAATTTGCTGAAAAAGTGACAAAAATGTGAAGAAAAAATGACAAAAATGTGATGAAAAAGTTACAAAACTATGATGAAAAAATGACAAAAAATGGATGAAAAAGTGACAGAAATATGATGAAAAAGTGACAAAAAATGGAAGAAAAAATGACAAAAATTTTATGAAAAAGTGAGAAAAATTTAATGAAAAAGTGACAAAAGACGTGGCAGAAAAAGCGATGATAGAGGAACAAAAATGTGTAATGAAAACATGAAAAAAGTGACGAAAAAGTGAAAAAAAATATGATGAAAAAATGACAAAAATGTGAAGAAAAAATGACAAAAAATGGATGAAAAAATGACAAAAATTTGATTAAAAAGTGACAAAAATATGATGAAAAAGTTACAAAAAGTGAAGAACAAGTGACAAAAATGTGAAGAAAAAATGACAAAAATTTGCTGAAAAAGTGACAAAAATGTGAAGAAAAAATGACAAAAATTTGCTGAAAAAGTGACAAAAATGTGAAGAAAAAATGACAAAAATTTGATGAAAAAGTGACAAAAAATTGATGAAAAAGTGACAAAAATGTGATGAAAAAGTTACAAAACTATGATGAAAAAATGACAAAAATTTGATGAAAAAGTGACAAAAATGTGAAGAAAAAATGATGAAAAATTGATGAAAAAGTGACAAAAATGTGAAGAAAAAGTGACAAAAATTTTATGAAAAAGTGAGAAAAATTTAATGAAAAAGTGACAAAAGACGTGGCAGAAAAAGCGATGATAGAGGAACAAAAATGTGTAATGAAAACATGAA
This sequence comes from Gobius niger, assembly GCF_951799975.1. Lineage (NCBI taxonomy): Eukaryota > Metazoa > Chordata > Actinopteri > Gobiiformes > Gobiidae > Gobius > Gobius niger. The sequence goes on along the minus strand of NC_136870.1, from coordinate 26,748,430 downwards.
AAAAGTGACGAAAAAGTGAAAAAAAATATGATGAAAAAATGACAAAAATGTGAAGAAAAAATGACAAAAAATGGATGAAAAAATGACAAAAATTTGATTAAAAAGTGACAAAAATATGATGAAAAAGTTACAAAAAGTGAAGAACAAGTGACAAAAATGTGAAGAAAAAATGACAAAAATTTGCTGAAAAAGTGACAAAAATGTGAAGAAAAAATGACAAAAATTTGCTGAAAAAGTGACAAAAATGTGAAGAAAAAATGACAAAAATTTGATGAAAAAGTGACAAAAAATTGATGAAAAAATGACAAAAATTTGATGAAAAAGTGACAAAAATGTGATGAAAAAGTTACAAAACTATGATGAAAAAATGACAAAAATTTGATGAAAAAGTGACAAAAATGTGAAGAAAAAATGATGAAAAATTGATGAAAAAGTGACAAAAATGTGAAGAAAAAATGATGAAAAATTGATGAAAAATGTGAAGAAAAAATGACAAAAATTTGATGAAAAAGTGACAAAAATGTGAAGAAAAAATGATGAAAAATTGATGAAAAAGTGACAAAAATGTGAAGAAAAAATGACAAAAAATTGATGAAAAATGTGAAGAAAAAATGACAAAAATTTGATGAAAAAGTGACAAAAAAGCCACAAAATAGCAAGAAAAATGTAAAAAAAAAAAAAAAAAAAAGTGAGAAAATCTCTAAAAAGTGACGACAACGCAGCAACAATGGGAGGAAAAGGCTCCATTTAGATCAGTTTTGTAGGTCTTAGCTTTCAAATGTGGCTTTTAGATTTGGGTAAAGCTGAACTGGAGGTTGCGGCTGGAGGACGTAGTATGAACTGGGGGAGGTTATTTTAATAAATGGGGCCAGTCCGGTGTCCGGCCTCCTCTTTTAGCCCCGTCCTTGTTAATTACGCTCTTAATCTGCTCCCAGTCATTAAAACACTCTGGGTGAATTTGTGCTGACTCGCGGTTCCCTCGGAATCGCCCGACTCGGCGTTTATCCCGGGCGCCCGCGGACCCCGAGCTCTGTTTAAACTAATCTGAGCTAAATGAGGGAAAGTGTTCCGCTCGAGGCGCTCTTCACGCTCGTCACGCTCTTTACGCTCTTCATGATCCTCCTCTGTGAGAAACACACCCAGAGGTTTGTCGTTACTCACGGCGGGACGGGAGCCAACCTTTAAAAACACGGGCGGCGTTTGGGAAGTTTAATCGTCTGTCCAGGGTTTGTGCGGGGCTTTAAAAGTCATAACAGGGGAATAAATCACATGTAAAGATATCTGTGGATTAAGAGCGGGAAATGGATTACAAGTGTCATTTTATGTTTGATTATAATAAGAAGATATTTATGTAAAAATGGCCGACGTTGATGCACAGAACTCTAATACTCTAGTGCTTTTCCAGACCAGTGTCAGATTAAAGTAACTTTTCCAGGTCACAGTGAGTTACTGTCATGACGACGACTCACGACATAATGTTCAACAATGGAGGAGGAGAGAGATGGAAACACATATTCTGAATCTGTGGCAGCTTTGTTGATGTTAAAACAGCCTCTCCCAAATCATTAAGCTGCTCCGACATTAGAAACTGTTTAAACCGCCCTTAAAACATCTGTTTACACTGGCGTTTGATTCAAGTTGAGCTTCATTTGGACTTTTTTATGCGTCAAGATCGCGGAAACAAGCGGCCGAAATGAGTTTCCTTCGCAGGGTGGCTGGGCGCACCCTTCGAGATCGGGTGAGGAGCTCAGTTACCCGGGAGGAGCTCAGAGTAGAGTCGCTGCTCCTTCACGTCGAAAAGAGCAGCTGAGGAGCCTCCTGGTCGCCTCCCTGGGAGGTGCTCCAGGCAGGTCCTATTGCAGGGGGAGGCAAGTTTGTGTCATGGAGGCCGATTTTCATCATTGCCAAAACACCAAGGGCCGAACCTCACCATTGTAGCCTAAGAACCATCCTTCTTCTTCTTCTTCTTCTTCCGTCTTACCTTAATGACAAGCTGTCACCCAAATAAAATTGTAATTTGTCATATATCGTATAAAATATTGTATTTACCACACATTATTATTGAACATATCATAGATTGGCTTTTAAGACAGAAATTATGATCAAAGCAGCCCAATAATATTAATTTGAACAGACTCCAGTGTGTTTCCGTGTAGTTTCCGATGGAAAATATTGATAAAAAGTTCCCTATTAGCGACCCACTTTTGTGTCCCGACCCACCAGTTGAGAATCACTGTTTAACATTATATATGACCAAGTAGGATGTTCTGCAAGGACATTTAAAAAATACTGACACTGTTTCTCATATTTTTGTAGTACTTTAACAGGTATTTAATCCCTTATTTGCATAATAATATTTCTCAAAATCATATTGAGGCCCAGAGGTTCTGTGCTGGAGGGCCGGATTTGGCCCCTGGGCCTGACAGTGCCTACTCCTGGACTACTGGGACGAGGCCTCGTGGAAGACCCAGGACACACTAGTGGGACTATGTCTCACCTGGCCTGGTGTGGCCTCGGGGTCAGAACAGCTGGAGGAGGTGTGTGTGGATCGGGAAGTCTGGGCATCTCTGCTGAGACTGCTGCCCCCGCGGCCCGGCCCCCGTGACCCGGCCCCGGATAAAGCGGAAGAAAATGGATGGATGGATGGATATGCGTCTTGTTTACTCTCTATTTTTATATTGTTTCTTTATTCCTTGTATATGAAGCACTCTGGGCACCTTGTGTTGACATTGACATTGCGCTTCCAATAACGCGAGTATTGGCAAAACCGTTTGTCATTTGTATTTTCGGGTGATGTCAGCAGCTGATGGATGTAACTTAAAACGTAACTTGCAATCTAACTTTTTTTAAGCGACTAATCAGGAATATGTAGTCAGATTTTGTGCAAAGCTGGTTATAAGTGAAAAAAATCTGTAAAAATTGCAATTTTTCTTTGTTTTTTTTGCAGTTAACCTGTTTGGTGCTGCAGGTGGATGCCAACATCATAAAGGGAGAGTTAGTTTTTGGTTTGAACTAAGATATAAAGAAATGTTTTCACCTGCAGCGCCTCAACTTAAATATAAAATTCTTTTAAATCACTGACATTACTCGACTCTTTTCAATGTGTAAGTTCAAGGAAAATAATGATCAAAAACTCTTTGAGCTGCCGTTATGCCTAAAACTCGCCCGTCGTGTCTGATTTGCTCTTGAACACCAACGTTTCCACCGTGGCTTTGTTCGATGGAATGTTTGCCAATGTAAAACGCACAGATTTCTCTCTGAAAGTCGGCTCCGTCTTTCCTGGGCAGTCGTTGAGCCCGACAGCGCCTCGTTGACCCTCGTACTCCGGAGCTCTTAATGCAGATGTCTTAAGGCCGACCTGTGGATTTAAAGCGGACCTCTTCACATTCAAAGGTCAGGCTCGTGTGCGGCTCCCGGGGGCCCGTATCAAAGCAGGTATTTGACTCACGCAGGCGAACAGAGGAGAGGTTTTCTCCCCGAGGGCCGCCCGGTCTTTAGTATTCACACGGAGCGAGGTCTGAGAGGAGAAACAGGCAGATGTGTTTTTGTACCGTGGATGACAAATAAAAACTTGTGAATCACGGGAACTTTCACACCGGCGCGTTTCGGTCTGGACTCTGGGGCTTTACCTTTGGTTCGGTCTGGACTCTTTCCCTTTGGTTCGGTCTGGACTCTGGGGCTTTTCCTTTGGTTCGATCTGGACTCTGGAGCTTTCTCTTTGGTTCGGTCTGGACTCTGGGGCTTTCCCTCTGGTTCCGTCTGGACTCTGGACTCTTTGGTTCAGTCTGGACTCTTTCCCTTTGGTTCGGTCTGGACTCTGGACTCTTTCCCTTTGGTTCAGTCTGGACTCTTTCCCTTTGGTTCGGTCTGGACTCTGGAGCTTTCCCTTGGTTCCGTCTGGACTCTGGGGCTTTCTCTTTGGCTCGGTCTGGACTCTGGAGCTTTCCCTTTGGTTCGGTCTGGACTCTGGGGCTTTTCCTTTGGTTCGGTCTGGACTCTGGGGCTTTCCCTTTGGTTCGGTCTGGACTCTGGAGCTTTCCCTTTGGTTCGGTCTGGACTCTGGAGCTTTCCCTTTGGTTCGGTCTGGACTCTGGAGCTTTCCCTTTGGTTCGGTCTGGACTCTGGAGCTTTCCCTTTGGTTCGGTCTGGACTCTGGAGCTTTCCCTTTGGTTCGGTCTGGACTCTGGAGCTTTCCCTTTGGTTCGGTCTGGACTCTGGAGCTTTCCCTTTGGTTCGGTCTGGACTCTGGAGCTTTCCCTTTGGTTCCATCTGGACTCTGGAGCTTTCCCTTTGGTTCTGTCTGGACTCTGGGGCTTTCCCTTTGGTTCGGTCTGGACTCTGGAGCTTTCCCTTTGGTTCTGTCTGGACTCGGGAGCTTTACCTTTGGTTCGGACTGGACTCTGGGGCTTTCCCTTTGGTTCTGTCTGGACTCTGGGGCTTTCCCTTTGGTTCTGTCTGGACTCTGGGGCTTTCCCTTTGGTTCGGTCTGGACTCGGGAGCTTTACCTTTGGTTCGGACTGGACTCTGGAGCTTTCCCTTTGGTTCTGTCTGGACTCTGGGGCTTTCCCTTTGGTTCGGTCTGGACTCGGGAGCTTTACCTTTGGTTCGGACTGGACTCTGGAGCTTTCCCTTTGGTTCTGTCTGGACTCTGGGGCTTTCCCTTTGGTTCGGTCTGGACTCTGGAGCTTTCCCTTTGGTTCTGTCTGGACTCTGGGGCTTTCCCTTTGGTTCGGTCTGGACTCGGGAGCTTTACCTTTGGTTCGGACTGGACTCTGGAGCTTTCCCTTTGGTTCTGTCTGGACTCTGGGGCTTTCCCTTTGGTTCGGTCTGGACTCGGGAGCTTTACCTTTGGTTCGGTCTGGACTCTGGGGCTTTCCCTTTGGTTCGGTCTGGACTCTGGGACTTTCCCTTTGGTTCGGTCTGGACTCTGGGACTTTCCCTTTGGTTCGGTCCGGACTCTGGAGCTTTCCCTTTGGTTCGGTCTGGACTCTGGAGCTTTCCCTTTGGTTCGGTCTGGACTCTGGAGCTTTCCCTTTGGTTCGGTCCGGACTCTGGAGCTTTCCCTTTGGTTCGGGATGGACTCTGGAGCTTTCCCTTTGGTTCCGTCTGGACTCTGAGGCTTTACCTTTGGTTCGGTCCGGACTCTGGAGCTTTCCCTTTGGTTCGGGCTGGACTCTGGAGCTTTCTCTTTGGTTCGGTCATGACTCTGGGGCTTTCCCTTTGGTTCGGTCTGGACTCTGGGGCTTTCCCTTTGGTTCGGTCTGGACTCTGGGACTTTCCCTTGGTTCAGTCTGGACTCTGGAGCTTTCCCTTTGGTTCGGTCTGGACTCTGGGGCTTTCCCTGGACTCTGGAGCTTTCCCTTTGGTTCGGTCTGGACTCTGGAGCTTTCCCTGGACTCTGGAGCTTTCCCTTTGGTTCGGTCTGGACTCTGGAGCTTTCCCTGGACTCTGGAGCTTTCCCTTTGGTTCGGTCTGGACTCTGGAGCTTTCCCTGGACTCTGGAGCTTTCCCTGGACTCTGGAGCTTTCCCTTTGGTTCGGTCTGGACTCTGGAGCTTTCCCTGGACTCTGGGGCTTTCCCTTTGGTTCGGTCTGGACTCTGGAGCTTTCCCTTTGGTTCGGTCCAGACTCTGGGGCTTTCCCTTTGGTTCGGTCCAGACTCTGGAGCTTTCCCTTTGGTTCGGTCTGGACTCTGGGGCTTTCCCTTTGGTTCGGCCTGGACTCTGGAGCTTTCCCTTTGGTTCGGTCCAGACTCTGGGGCTTTCCCTTTGGTTCGGTCTGGACTCTGGGGCTTTCCCTTTGGTTCGGTCTGGACTCTGGAGCTTTCCCTTTGGTTCAGTCTGGACTCTGGAGCTTTCCCTTTGGTTCGGTCTGGACTCTGGGGCTTTCCCTGGACTCTGGAGCTTTCCCTTTGGTTCGGTCTGGACTCTGGAGCTTTCCCTGGACTCTGGAGCTTTCCCTTTGGTTCGGTCTGGACTCTGGGGCTTTCCCTTTGGTTCGGTCTGGACTCTGGAGCTTTCCCTTTGGTTCGGTCCAGACTCTGGAGCTTTCCCTTTGGTTCGGTCTGGACTCTTTCTCTTTGGTTTGGTCTGGACTCTGGGGCTTTCCCTTTGGTTCGGTCTGGACTCTGGGGCTTTCCCTGGACTCTCGAGCTTTCCCTGGACTCTGGAGCTTTCCCTTTGGTTCGGTCTGGACTCTGGGGCTTTCCCTGGACTCTCGAGCTTTCCCTGGACTCTGGAGCTTTCCCTGGACTCTGGAGCTTTCCCTTTGGTTCAGTCTGGACTCTTTCCCTTTGGTTCGGTCTGGACTCTGGAGCTTTCCCTCTGGTTCGGTCTGGACTCTAGGGCTTAGGAAACTCTTGGAGCCAGGCTTTTAAGCAGTTTAAACGAGGTCCAAAGCTACATAGGAATCCTGTTTACCAACTGTCTTGTGGAGTCACCCCTGGCCAGCAGGGGGCGGTATTACTATTACAGCAATGTTACCGTCCCACCATGAGGACCAAAGAAAAGAGCGTTCCTCACCCATTGTTTTAAATTAAGGAAAAACCTGGTACATTCTTGTTAAATACATTTAAGAACATCAGATCGATCAAAAATCAACACAAATATAAAACATGCTGATCCTTTATTAAATACTATTAGAAGTTCTGACTTTAAATGGGCGTTTCTATAGCTTTATGTCGATGCGTGTACAATACATCTGAACACTTTTTTATGTTGTATAATAAAAATGTTTCTCTCGGGGTAAACAAATATTCTTTTAAAAGGAATGTTTTCAGTTAAAATCTTCCGTCCGGAAACTCGAGGTCAAGTGTTTTTCTAAAGCTGAGTGGAGTCTTTGTGCAGAACATTGAAGGCTCACTAATGTTCATACAAATATCCCGTCTAAACGCTGGCCTTCAGAGCCAGGACTGCAATTATGCTATCATTCTGTTTCTTCTGAAAACTAAATATATTCAGCAGTTTCATGCGGCACAGCGCCCCCCTCGCTCTCTGTGAGGAAATGGAAACATGGATTCCACGTTTTGTATTATAGAGAGAGAGACTTTACTGTCTTTCAGTGAGTTTTATCATGTTGGCTGTAGTCGAGTAGAATATTTGTGGTCCTCTGCCTTTAGAACTGTTATATTTGTAGTTTTACACCTTTGAAGCTGACCTATTTGTTGTTCTGAGGCTTTGAAGCTGCCTTGTTTGTAGTCCTGACCCTTTGAGGTTGACATGTTTGTAGTCCTGACTCTTTGAGGTTGATATATTTGTAGTCCTGACTCTTTGAGGTTGATATATTTGTAGTCCTGACTCTTTGAGGTTGATATATTTGTAGTCCTGACTCTTTTAGGTTGACATGTTTGTAGTCCTGACCCTTTGAGGTTGCCATGTTTGTAGTCCTGACTCTTTGAGGTTGCCATGTTTGTAGTCCTGACTCTTTGAGGTTGATATATTTGTAGTCCTGACTCTTTGAGGTTGATATATTTGTAGTCCTGACTCTTTGAGGTTGATATATTTATAGTCCTGACCCTTTGAGGTTGACATATTTGTAGTCCTGACCCTTTGAAGATGCTATATTTGTAGTCCTGACCCTTTGAGGTCGACATGTTTGTAGTTCTGACCCTTTGAAGATGCTATATTTGTAGTCCTGACCCTTTGAGGTCGACATGTTTGTAGTGCTGACCCTTTGAGGTTGACATATTTGTAGTCCTGACCCTTTGAAGATGCTATATTTGTAGTCCTGACCCTTTGAGGATGCCATGTTTGTAGTCCTGACCCTTTGAGGATGCCATGTTTGTAGTCCTGACCCTTTGAGGATGCCATGTTTGTAGTCCTGACCCTTTGAGGATGCCATGTTTGTAGTCCTGACCCTTTGAGGATGCCATGTTTGTAGTCCTGACCCTTTGAGGATGCCGTGTTTGTAGTCCTGACCCTTTGAAGATGCTATATTTGTAGTCCTGAGCCTTTGAGGTCGACATGTTTGTAGTCCTGACCCTTTGAGGTTGACATATTTGTAGTCCTGACCCTTTGAAGATGCCATGTTTGTAGTCCTGACCCTTTGAGGATGCCATGTTTGTAGTCCTGACCCTTTGAGGTTGACATGTTTGTCGTTCTGACTCTTTTAGGTTGACATGTTTGTAGTCCTGACTCTTTGAGGTTGCCATGTTTGTAGTCCTGACCCTTTGAGGTCGACATGTTTGTAGTCCTGACCCTTTGAAGATGCTATATTTGTAGTCCTGACCCTTTGAGGTTGACATGTTTGTCGTTCTGACTCTTTTAGGTTGACATGTTTGTAGTCCTGACCCTTTGAGGATGCCATGTTTGTAGTCCTGACCCTTTGAGGTTGACATATTTGTAGTCCTGACCCTTTGAAGATGCTATATTTGTAGTCCTGACCCTTTGAAGCTGCCATGTTTGTAGTCCTGACCCTTTGAAGTTACCATGTTTGTAGTCCTGAGCCTCTCCTCTTCTCGTAGCCTTTGCGTTTTGACCCTCTCAGGCTCCTGTACCTGTAGTCCTGACCCTTTGAGGTTGACATGTTTGTAGTCCTGACCCTTTGAAGCAGTCATATTTGTAGTCCTGACCCTTTGAAGTTGCCCTGTTTGTAGTCCTGACCCTTTGAGGTTGCCATCTTTGTAGTCCTGAGCCTCTCCTCTTCTTGTAGCCTTTGCGTTTTGACCCTCTCAGGCTCCTCTACCTGTAGTCCTGACCCTTTGAGGTTGCCATCTTTGTAGTCCTGAGCCTCTCCTCTTCTTGTAGCCTTTGCGTTTTGACCCTCTCAGGCTCCTGTACCTGTCGTCCTAACCCTTCACCCTCTCCTCCTCTGTTTCAGCGTGCGAGCTGATGAACCAGGGCATCCTCGCGCTGGTCTCGTCCACCGGCTGCGCCTCCGCCAGCGCCCTCCAGAGCCTGACGGACGCCATGCACATCCCGCACGTGTTCATCCAGCGCAACGGCGACCGGTCCCCGCGCACGGCCTGCCGCTTCAACCCGAGCCCCGGCGGGCAGCGCTACACGCTCGCCGCCCGCCCTCCCGTCAAGCTCAACCACGTCATGCTCAGTCTGGTGCAGGAGCTCGCCTGGAAGAAGTTCATCGTCTTCTACGACATGGAATACGGTAAGAGTCGGGTTTAGTCATTAGTTATGGTAGAGTAGAATGTTTGTAGTCCTCGGCCTTTGAAGCTGCCATATTTGTAGTCCTGAGGCTTTCACGCTGCTGCTGTATGTTTGTAAAGTGATGATGTCATCGCTCTACACCCGAGTTCAACAGAGCTTTAGCCGTTTTCATTATAATGGGCTGATTTTAACTTGCTGTAGAGGCGACTTCAAAGCTCTTTCTAAACATCTGATCACAGAGGAATAGGGCAGTTAAACGGTGCCTACATGGTACCGACCGAAAAGCTCCGGTAGGGGGCGGTATCGATGCTAATTTTCGGTACTTTTTCTCTCCAAACGTCAATAAATGATCCGCAGTGAGTCTAAAAAAGCCTGAACTCATGAGCAGCTTCAGCGCAAATGCAGAAGCAAAGCTATAACTTACTCACACTTCAGTCATTATCAGAGATGGCAGAGCCGCGTCTGAGCCAGGACTAAACCAGGACTAAACCAGGACTTACAGTAGTTCAGTTCAGTTCAGTTCAGTTCAGTTTATTATGAATATACAGTAAAAACATTTACATATTCGTTCAAGGAATAATGCATATTCATAAATGGGACACCCTTGAAGCAACAGTTAGCTTATATATGGGGCCCAAAATAAGACACAACATAAAAAAAAAACCACAAACATACATTTATACATTGGTAACCTAGGAAACATTACTTGTGGTACCTATTTCCTACCTAACCTAAAAAACCTAGCCTACTCTAAACTAAAACTACTAGTAAACTGGTTAAAAACCAGGACTGAATAAGAAACTTGACTCTTTGACAAAGAGAAAAGCAGTGACAATGAGAAACACATGGGCTTTAGCTTTAGCTTTAGCTTTAGCTTTAGCTTTACCTTTAGCTTTACCTTTAGCTTTACCTTTAGCTTTAGCTTTAGCTTTACCTTTAGCTTTAGCTTTACCTTTAGCTTTACCTTTAGCTTTAGCTTTAGCTTTAGCTTTAGCCCCAGAGCCTGAAGTTACTGCTGTTGTTTAAACTCCAGCTGCACTGGAGCGTTTGGATCAAAGATTGTCTCTGGAAAAGGTGAGGCTCACTCTGCATTAGCCATGTTTGGAACAGTTATGGTGCATTGTCAGTGACAGAGTGAGCGCTCTCACTGTGTAACAGATCTGTGACGTGTGAGGAGCTTTCACTGTGGAACAGCTCAGTGAGTTTAGGAAAGTTTATCTTCAGTAAACGGTCCTGATGTGGATCTGGTCTGTTCCTGCAGCTCAGGAGGGAATAATGTCCAAACTCTCTTTTTATCACGGCTTTAGTGGGAATTCTGCTCAAAAACATGAAGTTACAGGTGACGCTGCTGCTCCTGTTTTTTGATGTGCCGTGTTTGGACTTCCTCCCGAACGATACTTTTCCTGCACATTATTTTAACTCGAAAAAAGTACTGTTAAGGCACCGGTACCGAAAAGCAGGTATCGTTTAAGCAGTGGTATCGAAAAAAACGGTACCCAGCCCTACAGAGGAATATTATCTTTACTCTCTTTGTTTCTTCAGTACGGCTTTACTGACATTAAAGCAGAACTAAGTAACTTGTTTATTAATAAATCCATTCCGTAGCCCCTCTAGGGGTAATACAAGTGTTAAAGGGATGATTGGGGCAACTTTCATGCCACCGGGTCGAAGTTTTACATTATGCACAAGCATCTTTGTTGACCTTGGGAAAGAAACAGCACATTTGTGAGTTTGTTCTCTCTGTCTGGGAATGAAGGAATCGGCTTTGACTCTGATTAAACTCAGTCTTTATGGAGAGATAAGTCCATCCAATGGTTATTTTCAGATTGATAAGTCGGAGTCCGCACCGCTGTTTCCTTACAGAAGGTGTTTCTTATCTGTCCTTTGGTATGTGGTCACCATGGCGATGGGGCAGCAGAGGCCAAAACGTCAGCGGCTGCTCTTGTATGTATCACTCCACTGCCGCCTACAGGGAACGGCTTCAAAGCGGGCGTGACTCGTGTTGCCTTCAGGCAGCAGAAATCAAAACAGAAACGCTGCTTTGTTTTCTCTCCGTGTCTTGAAAGGGCGGGTGTTTTTTTTGCTGTTTTCTTGTTAGTTTCTGGTGAGTTTGTTTGTCTGTGCGAGAGTCAGCGGGAGGCGCGTCCAGAGCGAGCGCCGTGGGTTTGTAAACTCGACCGCGGCCCCGAGCACACGAGCGCCGCAGACTGTTTGTTCTGCCGCCGCACCGGGGCATGCTGGGAATTGGAGTTTTCGGGGGTTGCGCTCCTTTAATCTTCATTTTGTTTGACAGCTTTGTGTTCAGAGACGAAAGCAAATCCCATCTGCAGCGGCAGATCTCAGTGATCGCGGTGAACGATCGCTGCATGACACACAGAGAGGAGGGAGGGAGGGGGCTGTTACAGGAGCTATAGCGCCCCCTGTCTGTGAAGACTGCACAGAATAATACACTCACTTTCCTTCATCAACATAAGATCCATAAATTCAGGCGAGTAAAAACAAAGTTGACTAGTCGTGTGATGACGTCATTATATTAACCTCTTGCCACCCGCCTGAACCAAATGCATTCTGTCCTCTTTGGCCATTATATAGGTCTGTGTAACACCTCATTTGAAAGCTAAGACCCACAGAACTGATCTTTTTCCTCGCATTGTTGCTGTGTTGTGTCACCTTTTTATGTTTTTTTTTTTTCTTTTTGGTCACATTTTTGTTGAGTTTTTGCAGTTTTTTTGTTGAATTTTTGTCACATTTTTGTTTAATATTTGTCATTTTTTGGTTGAGTTTTTGTCACATTTTTGTTGAATTTTTGTCACTTTTTGGTTGAGTTTTTGTCACATTTTTGTTGAATTTTTGTCACTTTTTGGTTGAGTTTTTGTCACATTTTTGTTGAGTTTTTGTCACATTTTTGTTGAATTTTTGTTACATTTTTGTTGAGTTTTTGTCACATTTTTGTTGGATTTTTGTCACTTTTTGGTTGAGTTTTTGTCACATTTTTGTTGAATTTTTGTTACATTTTTGTTGAGTTTTTGTCACATTTTTGTTGGATTTTTGTCACTTTTTGGTTGAGTTTTTGTCACTTTTTGGTTGAGTTTTTGTCACATTTTTGTTGAATTTTTGTCACATTTTTGTTGAATTTTTGTCACTTTTTGGTTGAGTTTTTGTCACATTTTTGTTGAATTTTTGTCACATTTTTGTTGAGTTTTTGTCACATTTTTGTTGAATTTTTGTCACATTTTTGTTGAGTTTTTGTCACTTTTTGGTTGAGTTTTTGTCACATTTTTGTTGAATTTTTGTCACATTTTTGTTGAATTTTTGTTGAATTTTTGTCACATTTTTGTTGAATTTTTATGACATTTTTGTTGAATTTTTGTCACATTTTTGTTGAATTTTTGTTACATTTTTGTTGAATTTTTATGACATTTTTGTTGAATTTTTGTCACTTTTTGTTGCGTTTACATCCTTGTTCCTCATTCTTTGTGGCCGTTTGGTGCTTTTTTTCCCCAAGAAGCTTTGTTATTAGGGTAAAGCCAAACTGGAGAAAATGGGATCCGTTCAGTTGGGGGTTAAGAGGTTAACAGAGGAGAATTAATCATTTACTTTGAGTACTTTCAGTCAAATCCTGTAATAATGTCGACTCACATGGAAGAAAGTAACGCAGCTTATTTTTTTAGTTAAACTTACAACATTAGTGGCTTATTTCCATTTCCTACCTTTTAAGGTCATGCGGTGACGGTGCAGAGACCCGGAATCTGCCCATCAAGAGACGTGGATAAAACTCTATGTGGAGCACGAAAAGTTAATGACACTCTTTACTGTCCCACCGAAACCTGGGAAAGGGGTTTCGCCTTGACATTAATGTTTAAACCAGGCAGAGAGAGGAGAGTTTAAAACACGACAAGTCGACTCTAACGGGCTCATTAACCTCATTAATGCACTTTACAGCAGAGGAACATCATCTACAAAATCAGCTGTTAGGGCGGCTGAGTGGGGGTTTGTTGATGTGGGGCCACTGCCCTCTTCAACTGGGCCGCTCTACACCCGGCTTTTTAACTCACCACTCGATGTAGGGGTGACATCATACACTGTACATAATAAAATATATATAAATAAGAATAATACAATAAAAATGCACATAGATTTACATTGTGTTGAGCTTGGTTATAACAATTGGAGCAACAAGAACACGGAGTATAATATATATGTGTATTAATGTGCCCTTATGTCATAAAAACAAGTGAGTGTGTGTGATATTTGGCCTTGGAAACTGAAAGAAATATATGAATGGTGGCTTTGTTACTTGCTATGTGGGGATCTTACAGGAAACAGGACCGTTCTTGTATTAGTGTTTGGTTCTGTTATTATGTGAACAGCTCAAACAGTGGTTGTGAGTTTGGTTTGCGTCAAAAAGGAAACGAGTTCTTCATCTTTTTGCTATTGTTCCTTGTTGTTGTTTTGTTTACATTGATTGTACTGTGAGAAATGAAAAGTGTCATCATTTTGAGTTGGGGGAAGGCGCTCATAAGCTTTCGCTTCAGCCCACTCCTTTTGAGCAAAATGTCTGCACAAATAAATAAGTAAATAAAATAACATGAGGTCGACTACATGAGCGCTGCTGTAGAGACTAGTCTCTGAAAGCCTGACTCCCTTTGCAGTGTTTATTCTTATGGCACTTTCTCGTCTTGGGTTTTTGATTTCGTCTGAAGTCTCTCCTGCTCCCTGGTCTTTCCCACGCTTATCCATTCACGAATACTGACATGTTTGGTATCCACGTCCAAACATGGTCATTTCCTTTGTGGAAGACGCCGAAGTCCACAGGGATAAACAAGCGCCTGAAGCCTTAAAGGAACAGGCCACCGTTTTTACATACTGAGATATGTTCTTACCTGAGCTCCGACGAGTTCTTTAGGACCTGTCTGATCTTCACCCGTGCCTTCAGTCACGTAAACACAGCGCAGACGGCGTTAGCATTTAGCCTCTCCCTCTCTCCTCTATAGCTCCAAAACAGGTCAAGATAGAAGCTACCGAGCTCTTCCACGTTTTCCCTATTTAAATATGGTTACGTGAAGTGTTACACTACAAAGTATAATCACACAAAATTAAACAATGTGGATTTTCTAAGCGGATAAAAGGGGGAACTATATTGTAAGGCGTAATAATACCAGGAGTAGTTTGGCATCCGCACAGTAAAGTGAAGATTACTGCGCAGATTTCGAACTACTCCTGGTATTATTACGCCTTACAATATAGTTCCCCCTTTTATCCGCTTAGAAAATCCACATTGTTTAATTTTGTGTATTATACTTTGTAGTGGAACACTTCACGTAACCATATTTAAATAGGGAAAACGTGGAAGAGCTTGGTAGCTTCTATCTGGACCTGTTTTGGAGCTATAGAGGAGAGAGGGAGAGGCTAAATGCTAACGCCGTCTGCGCTGTGTTTACGTGACTGAAGGCACGGGGGAAGATCAGACAGGTCCTAAAGAACTCGTCAAAGCTCAGGTAAGAACATATCTCAGTATGTAAAAACGGTGGCCTGTTCCTTTAAGGTCGTTTTCATGAGGTTTTCACGTCTCCACTTCAGCAGCTCCTGCAGACGCCAGACTTTCTCCTGGAAAAGCAGAAAAACATGAACTGTCTGACCTGTAATTATCCATAAACAATGATTTTCAGTTGAGTTTGATTCGGTGAACTTTGAGAGAGGAAGGTTGAGCCGGACATCATTAAGAGCTTAACAATGTCGTACGTCAAACATCTGCTGCTCATTTCACCGCCGGCGCTTTGTTCGATATCGATTTCCAATGAACGTGTATATTTCCTGCAGCTCCGCCTGACGCCGACATTTCAGGACGAATCAGCCGCAGAGCAACGAGCCAATCAGCCGCAGAGCAACGAGCCAATCAGCCGCAGAGCTCTTTCTAATGCAATTAAACCGAGTCGAAACAAGAGGATTAACACGGCGCACATTTAAACACGTCCAGGAGCGATTCGGCTGAAAGCTTTAGAGCTGATTCTTTATGACACAATGTCTCCTTTAGCCCCTTAACTCCCACCTGAACCGAGCACATTTTCTCCAGCTTTACCCCAATCCAAAAGCTTCTGGAAAAAAGGTGTGAAAATAGCAACAAAACTGAGAGGAAAACAAGGATGAAAATGTGAAAAAAGTGAGAAAAAATGGACGAAAAAGTGACAAAAAATGTACAAAAAATGACAAAAAATGGACAAAAAAGTGAGAAAAAATTGAGAAAAAATGGACGAAAAACAGTGAAAAAATGGACGAAAAAGTGACAAAAAATGTACAAAAAAATGACAAAAATGGACAAAAATTGGACAAAAAAGTAAGAAAAAAATTACGAAAAGTTGAGGAAAAAAAGGGACGAAAAAGTGACAAAAAAGGGACAAAAATGTACAAAAAATGTACAAAAAAATGACAAAAATGGACAAAAATTTGACAAAAAAGAGAAAAATGTAACGAAAAATTTAGGAAAAATTGACAAAAAATGGACGAAAAAGTGACAAAAGCTGTTAAAAAAAAAGACAAAAATGTGCAAAAAAGTGAGAAAATTGCCGAAAAAGTGACAAAAAATTTACAAAAAAATGACAAAAATGGACCAAAAATGGACAAAAAAGTGAGAAAGATTTAACGAAAAATTTAGGAAAAATGGACGAAAAAGTGACTAAAAATGTACAAAAAATTGACAAAAATGGACAAAAATTTGACAAAAAAGTGAGAAAAATTCAATGAAAAATTTAATGAAAAATTTAGGAAAAATGGACGAAAAATGGACAAAAAATGGACGAAAAAGTGACAAAAAATATACAAAAAAATGACAAAAATGGACAAAAAAGTGAGAAAAATTTGACAAAACAATTTGAATAATTTGACGAAAAAGTGACGACTGCCCAACAAAAAAAAGTGATGAAAAAAAATCTGATGATGTGAGGAAGAAGATCAATTTAGTTTGGTTGGTCTTAGCTTTCAAATGAGGTGTTACACTGGCCTACAGGATTTGGGTAAAGCGGAACTGGAGACAATGCTCTCGGTTCAGGCGGGAGTTAAGAGGTTAAAGGTGAAACAACTAAACCACATGTAGACATTTCCTTTAGATCCACATAAACATGAGAAAAACATTGTATTGCATGTTTTCTGTCATGTTGTGCATAAAATGGCCAAAGAATCCAAATAAATCTTAATAATGGGCAGAGACAGGTTTTAGCCAGTTTCATTTTGTGATATATTAGATACAGAGTTTTTTTCAGAGGGATTTGGAAACAGTTCCTCTGGAAAAACCTTTAAAGATCTTGTTAAGTGTGGCGTCTGTAGGAGCGACTGAAGTGGCGATGTGTGTGGGTGAGTGTGAGTGGCCATGTTCAACTCAGAGGTTACTTTAACTGAAGATTCTCCGTGCACTTGCGGAATATTTTTAGCTTTGATGGAGAATGTGGAAGGCCGTCCGTCGAGCAATCAACTCGAGCCTTTGAAAAGTGAAATATGAGCCTTAAAGGGATGTTTCAGGATCTTTGACATAGGGCCTCATTTGTTGTTGATTTCTGCAGACATATATTACTATACAGAGTTTAAAAATATTAAAATTAAGTATTTTCCTCCCCCTACATGTTCCTCCATGTCCTAATATGTAGAATGAGCTCAGACCTGTTCACCACAACTGCCTCTAAAACCCTGTCACTCAGAAAGTTGTTGCTTCGGGTCTGAAGTGCCGTCAAGCACGAGCTTAGTGTCTTAACTCTGGCCATAGCAGAGCACATTTTCTCCTGCTCATTTTACCCAAATCTAAAAGGTTCTTGATTGACAAACTTATCGACCAGTGGAACGCCTCATTTGAAATCTAAGACCTGGCAAACTTGCGTTGTTGCCGTGTTGTTTTCATTGCTTTTTTATTGCTCTTTTGTGGCATTTTTTTGTCACTTTTTGTTGTTTTTGAATCGCATTTTTTTCTCACTTTTTTGTCTCTCTTTCATCAGTTTTTTGTTGCTCTTTTGATGCTTTTTTGCCTTTTTTCTCTCCACTTTTCTGCTTTGTTTTCATCCATTCCAAACTGGAGAAAATGTGCTCTGTTCAGGCGGGGGTTAAGAGGTTAGTATAAAGACTGCAGTTACCCATAAGACCTGAGGTGGCAGTAGTGAGCACAAAATCACCAACTCTCATCTAGTCTCTTTAATTCATGCAGTCCTTATATTTGAAGAGTTTATCGGTGCTAGGCTAGTGCTAGGCTAGTGCTAGGCTAGTGCGAGGCTAGTGCTAGGCTAGTGCTAGGCTAGTGCTAGGCTAGTGCTAGGCTAGTGCATGTCTATGATAAAAAAAGATAAAAAAGTGACAAAAATATGACACAAAAATAACAAAAAATTTACACAAAAATAACAAAAAATGGACAAAAAAACAAACAAAAAATGAAAAAAAAATAACCAAAAAAATGACAAAAAAACAAACAAAAAATGGACAAAAAATAACAAAAAAGTGACAAAAAAATAACAAAAAAATAGCAAAAAATTGACAAAAAAATAACAAAAAATGACCAAAAAAATAACAAACAATTGACAAAAAATAACTCTCTTTCATGAGTTTTTTGTTGCTCTTTTGATGCTTTTTTTCCTTTTTTTCCTCCACTTTTCTGCTTTGTTTTCATTCTTGTTTTTGTTCCTATTTTGGTACTTTTTCCGAGAAGCTTAGGTACGGCCAAACTGGAGAAAATGTGCTCTGTTCAGGCGGGGGTTAAGAGGTTAAGACTGCAGCTACGCATAAGACCTGAGGGGGCAGCAGTGAGCACAAAATCACCAACTCTCATCTAGTCTCTTTAATTCATGCAGTCCTTATATTTGAAGAGTTTAGTGATGCTAGTGCGAGGCTAGTGCATGTCTATGGTAACTAGTAGCCTGCATTAAAATCCTCTTTAGAATCATGGGCTCCTCCTCCAAACGTTAACGTCTTTAAATATAAGGACGGCATGAAGTAAAACAAAATTAAAGTAAGTAAAGTAAAGCCCCCCACACCGTTTTAGAATCGTTTAAAATCTTCCAAACTCTCCAAACCGGCCCTCGCTTTCTCTCGCCGCGTGTGGATATCTCTGCGCCGCCTAATCTGCGGCGCGGGAATGAGCTGAAATGAATCGGTTTGCTGCTGCGGGACGAGGAGCGGAGGAGGAAGAGGAGGAGGAGAGAGGGGAGATACAGGGCCTGAGTGGGAGGTTCGTGGGAGGCGAGCGAATCAAGCGCTCCCCCCTCACCCCCCCGAGACCGGAGCCGCTGATAAGGCTCGAGCTGACGGCGAGAGAAGAGCCGAGACACAGGGGGGAAGAAGAAGAAGAAGAGCGGCTGGAGAACAGGGATAAGGAAGGGCCACGCGAGGACAACAGCAGCGCCTAAAGTGGAGTCTAAAGCGGGACTAAACACGGACTAAGCACGGACTAAACCCGGACTAAACAAGGACTACACAAGGAGGACTACACAAGGACTAAACACGGACTAAACAAGGACTACACAAGGACTACTCAAGGACTAAACACAAGGACTAAACACAAGGACTAAACAAGGATTAAAGTAGGAGAAAATCTCAAAGGTTCTTGGAAAAAATTTCAAAATAGCACCGAAAACGAGGATGAAAACGCAAAAATATGACGAAAAAGTGACAAAAATACAACAAAACTGTGAGAAAAATATGACCAAAAAATGATAAAAAAGTGACAAAAATATGACACAAAAGTTTAAAAAAAATTACAAAAAAATTAAAAAAATGGACAAAAAAATAACAAAAATTGACAAAAAACAAAACAAAAAATTGTCAAAAACCTAACTAAAAATTAACAAAAAATAACAAAAAGTTGACAAAAAAATAACAGAAAATTGACAAAAACAAAACAAAAAATTAACAAAAAATAACAAAAAATAACAAAAAATAGACAAAAAATTTGACAAAAATTTGACAAAAAAATAACAAAAAATTGACAACAAAATAACAAAAAAATAATAAAAAATAACAAAAAAATAACAAAAAATAACAAAAAATAGACAAAAAATTGACAAAAAAACAAAAATTGACAAAAAATAACAAAAAATTGACAAAAAAACTAAACAAAAAATTGACAAAAAATTGACAAAAAAGTGACAAAAAAATAACAAATAATTGACAAAAATAAGACCAAAAAGTGACTCAACTGTGATGAACAAAGCAACAAAAATGCCACAAAGGAGTAAAAGAAATGTCAATAAAGTGACTGCAACGTGACAAAAACACAAGGAAAAAGAACAGTTTAAATGAGCTTTATTTTTCTTCGCTTTCAAGTGAGGCATTACACTGGCCTATAAGCCACAAGCTTTTAGATTTGGGTAAAGCTGTTCTGCAGAAAATGCACTTGTTAAAGGCGAGGATTCAGAGGTTAAGGAATTATGGCAAAGTGCTTCCCTTCCTGCCCTGTTTTTTCTGCCTCTTATCGATTTGGACGAGACTCCGGCGATCGCTCACCGGGAATAACGAGAGGACGAGCCTCTGGGGAGTTCAGGGGAAGGTCAGCGTTGGGCCCGGGGTGTTCCGCAGCGGGGCTTTAAGGGGAGTGTGTGATTGGCAGGTGGATGGTGAGGCTGGCTGCCGTTGTTGTTGTTGTCGGTGAGTGTTTTCACAGCCGTGTGGACGGGAGGCAGATCCGGATGATGGACGGCTGAAATGGAGTGTGCAGCTCTGGCTCAATGACAATGAGCTTTCTGACCTCGCAGAACACAACACCGGCTTCGGGAACAAGGGAGAGAACTGTGACCGGAATAACAAAGATGGAGGATATTACAGACGGCAGGTGGCTCAGGGGTTAGTCACCTGACCTGCAGAATGTCAGAGTGAAAAAAAAAACAGACCGAACTCTACCTTTACGAAGCTTTATCTATGACATTTTTTTTGTCTGAAATCTGTCGAGCTCCAGCAGGATTTACTAAAGATCTGCTTCACTCAGACTAAATTAAAAAGAGGAAACAGAAAACCTTTCTCTATGATCTTTGTAGATCATCACGTCAACAGAGCCTCAGTCTGAGTCAGTGTTTAAGCTGCTCAAGACGCTAGCATGCTACCGGTTAGCAACTGTCATCAATGTCAATGGCTTAAACATGTATGAACACTGAGGAAATTCTACAGTAACAGCTCTGACCTCTGACCTCTGTTGTATCCAAGGCCAGATGTTTGTGGTTCAGGGCTTTCTCTTGGAGAGGTCAGAGCTGAGCTGTTGAAGCTACATGCTAACCGGTAGCATGCTAACATCTTAAACACTCACTGGTGTCTTCACATAGGCGTGCGTCTCTGGGGCCGTGTTTTTACTCTTCTCTTCTTGATCAGTCGTCTTTCATTTATATCCTGAGTAAAGATATTGTTTCATGTTGTAGTACTTTATAATTCTACTTTGATATTCAAAATGGCCACCATAACAACAAAAGTCACATGACTGAAAGGCATGTTTAGATACAGACGGCATCTCGTCATAGAAGGGGGCGTTTCTGGCGAAATCTAAACTTATTTATCACATACAACTAAAGTCAAGTGTAAATCGGGTCCATATGGATATTTTCTCACAGCAGATTGTTCAGTAGAAGAGAAAAAATGGCAGTTGTTGCAAGTGCTAGCTAGTGTTGGCATTAGCACGATGCAAACATGTAGCATCATGTTAGCATTCTCTGTTATTTATGTATTTATGGGCTGTTGAACCACTTTGCTCCTCCCCATGTCTTTGTATCTTTATTTAGTAGAAAACTATATATTACTATATACATATTGATCGTACTGTTGCTGTCATGGGAAGAGAATTGGCGGTTATCAGAAGATGCTCAAATTATTCAAGCCAAAATGTTCTTTCACTCGTGATCAAGACCATTGACATTACTGCCCAATGGTTTGGTCCAGTGCCTCCGAAAGAGATATTGAGAAGCTACAGTTAGTGCAAAATAAGGCAGCACGTCTCGCGCTACGGTGCTCAAAATATTCAAATATTCAAAGAATAGACTGCACTTTGCCCTTCTTTGCTTCTTTAAAAAGATTATTGTGTTAAGACTCCCTAAGGTTTTGTATGATGTACTTGTATTCAGTTGCTCATGTAGTAGGTTGAAAAAACGCTACATCTCAAGTTTTATATTTTAACAAACACCCCCTCTATTTTTTTGAATATTCGCTATTGTCTGTTTTGTTTTGAGTTATACATCTTACCAGTAGATGGTGCTGTAGCGCTACTGTGGGGACTAGAGAGGCTCGCGCAGGCGCAGCTTCAGAAGTAAACGAGCTGTGGCCTGACTAACAACGTCTCCTCTACGTCTGTCCACAGGTACGGTAAAAAGTTACTTTTGTAGCTCAATCTTGGTCCGAAATCGTTTTAATCCAATTCGAAGTGTTGAATGTATGATCTGAACGAATTGTGAAAGTGCAAGATCATTTGGTTTAATTAGAAGATGTATTTTACGTTGCGAACGTTGTTCAACGGTTAAACAAAAAAACGTTAGTTAAAAATGTCGTTGTAGAGTGAATGTATTGCGAAGCAAACTGTCAATGATCCAAGCAGTGTTTTGTGCTAAAGTCCTTTGTAAAACATTTTCATATGTAATTCGTCAAATAGTATCCAAATTCAAGTTTAGTTTCAGAGTGATGAAGTCCATTGTCGCCAGTTGCTGGGCGCTTTCTTTTCATGTTGCCGCGCTGTGTGTATGTATGTGCGCGTGCGTGCATGTGGGAGAGATGAGACGAGCAAGACGTTGAAGGGAGATGAACTGTTGGATATTTAGTGGACTTTTTTATACACTACCGCAGTCATAATTTAAGTAAAGTGAAGGAGTATGTGTGTGTGTACGTGAGAGACATATTTTTGAGATGGCTATGTATTTATTTTGTCAACTGTCAATAATTGTATGTCTTCATGTATGTAAATATTTAATTCAGAAGTAAACGAGCTGTGGCCTGACTAACAACGTCTCCTCTACGTCTGTCCACAGCATGACCATAGGCAACACGCTAGCTATGTGTCACTTGTAACCGCCCAGCTTCCCCTAGGGCTGGCGCCGGTAACAATTGGGGGCTCGTCCGGGATGCTTAAAGGGACAGCAACTGCCTGGTGAAGAGTGCATCTTGTGCTCGAGGTGTCCAGAACTTCAGGGAAGGCGTGCTACGCGTGTCATCCAGAGAGTGTCTACCACCATCGATGCAACATGGCCACTAGTGCACCACGGCGAGCGCTGGTCGTTAAGATCCAGAGACATCTCTCAAATTTGAACACAAGTCAGCTGCAAGCCATTGTCTGCACTATTGAGGACATTAGCGTCACATGCAGACTTGATGAGTACAGTGACACTGACTTGTATGAGTTAATTGTTGACTTTCTGAGAGGTGACAAGCTAAAGTCACTAGAAGATGAGGGTATGTCGCATCTGCTCCTCATAGATGACATCATAACTGATCTCCTGAAACCTGCTGACGTCGCTACACCTGGAGGCGAGAGTCCGATCCACGTCCAGAGGGAAGACCAGACCATCCACCTTGGCCCGGTCCACGTCCAGAGGGAAGACCAGACCATCAACCATGTTCCTACAATTCCCCCACTCCAATCATCTACCACTCCTGGGGATAACGCCGCCATGTCATCACCACAGCCGGCTGAACATCACCAACTACCCCTATCACCACCTTCCCATCACCCCTCCCCTGGGCAGGACCGAGACACCACCGCTTCACGACAAGGTTTCACCGTTCCACTTCAAACCCCAAGAACCTTTGGCACTCCTTTGAGTGGTGCCAGTCCTTCGTCCAGTATGAGAAATCAGGTATGGAGTCTGAGTGACGTTGCAAGTCTACTCCCACGCAGAGAGTTTAAGCTACACGGTGGACAGATTTCAGATACCGGTTCTGATGTTTCTTTTGGTAACCTGTGTAAACAAATCGATGATGGTTTGCTAGAAGGTTTTACTGAGTCAGAAGTCATCAGAGGTGTACTTAAAATCATAAAGCCTGGTAATTTCAGAGAAATGTTAACTAACAAGGGTGATTTAAGTGTTGATGAGCTAAAGAGATTTCTTCGCTCTCACATTCGTGACAAAAACAGTACAGAGCTCTTTCAAGAGTTAAGTAATGCTAAACAGTCAGACAAAGAGAGTCCACAACAGTTTCTATACAGAGCAATGGGTTTAAAACAACGTGTTCTTTTTGAGTCACAACAAACTAGCACTAGTTTTAACTATGATGCAAAACTTGTACAGGGTACTTTTCTCCATACGCTCTATCAGGGATTAAATGAGAAAAATGACCATGTGAGACGTGACTTGAGACCATTCCTTAATGACACGCAAGTTAGTGATGATCTGTTATTAGAACAAATCACTAAGTCCACAAGCGAAGAAGCAGAAAGACAGAAACGACTAGGTACAACTGCTAAAACTAAGACAGTGACTGTTGCAAATCTTGACAGTGGTGACAACAAGACCAGAAATGACAAAGTTGACAAAGAGCGACAGACACAACAAGACGCTCTTAGAGAACTAACAGCACAGGTGTCCTCACTGACTAAGCATATAGCCCAAATGACCAAACCACCTGACCAACCCATACCTGCTGACTCTACCTTTCAGAGACGCTACCCAAAGGTACGAGGTGAAACACGGGGCAAATGCAAAACTTGTGTACAACAAAACGAAGCTATTTGCCAGCATTGCTTTGTATGCGGTCAAACAGGACACAGGGCCATAGGCTGTCGTCAACAAAAGGTGTCGGGAAACAGGCCACGGTCACAGGAGAGGGGCAGCCAGTGACCGGGACAGCCCAAGTGCCCTCAGTTCTTAATAACCAACAATCAAACTCGCAGTCGACTAGCTCATCACCACCACCAAAGAAAAGACTTGCACAGCTCATTGGAAAAAGATGTATGGTTACATGTGCTCTCAATGGCGCTCCAATCCAAATGCTGCTTGATTCAGGTGCTCAAGTGACTATGGTGGGAAAAACCTGGATGCAAAGGACACTACCAAATGTTCAGATCCAACCACTAAATTCCCTCCTTTCAGACCAACCTCTTGAAATTTCTGCTGCAAATGGCACTAACGTTCCTTTTGAGGGTTGGGCAGATTTGGCACTTGAAATCCGAAGTCACAACCATGGATATGTCACCATACAAGTACCAGTTTTAGTCACCCAGAACTGTCTTAACCATCCCATTTTAGGCAGTAATGTCATTGCAGAAATGATTAAAGCTAACAAAGAGACTGATACAGATATCACAGGTCTGCTCAAAGAAGCTTTAAGTGTTACTGAGAGTACCGCTGAGGCTTTAGTATCTGCACTCGAAATTTTTACTCCAGCTGATAACTGTGTTGAGTGTACTGTAAAAACAGGAAAAAAAGGAGTAATGTTACTTGCCGGTCAAATCTGTGAGATCAGGTGTAGAATTAGAGAGTGGCCAGCAGGGGGTGCAATGTTATTTCAGCCCAGTATACAAGACCACTATCCTGATGGTGTAGAGTTTTTCCCTGCAATAGTAGATGTTCCTAGTGGTTTAACGAAACTTGTGAAAATCCCTGTACAGAACACTACTAAACATGACATTTGCCTTCCTAAGAGAATTATTTTGGGAACATTAGAAGAAGTAGCTGAAGTAAGATCAGTTAACAGTGCTGCAGACATGTCACAACCAGAACCACAAACCTGTGTAGACTCGTGCTCTGCCAATCTCAGTTCTAACTATCAAAATAGTGACAAATGCCAAACCACGAAGGACACTAAAAATCAAAAATGGCATCCACCTGTTAATTTGTCACATTTAAACAAAGTTGAACAGAAAGCTGCAAGAGACATGTTGTTTGAAGAGTCGGATGTTTTTGCACAAAGTGAGTCAGATATCGGCTGTATCCCAAGTCTACAACTCAAAATCAATCTCACCGACAATGTACCAGTGCAAACATCCTACAACTCCATTCCAAAGCCTTTGTACAAGGAAGTGAAAGAGTACGTCCAAAAGCTTCTTGACCACGGCTGGATTAGGAAGTCCACTTCCCCCTACTCCTCACCAGTGGTCTGTGTGAGAAAAAAGGACATGACATTACGGTTGTGTGTTGACTTTCGGGGTTTAAATCGTAAAACTATCCCTGATCGCCATCCACTACCACGCATTCAGGACCTGCTGGATAATCTGGGGGGCTACTCATGGTTCTCAATACTCGACCAAGGCAGTGCCTATCACCAAGGCTTTGTGGAAGAGAACTCTAGACACCTGACCGCCTTTAGCACACCTTGGGGGTTATATGAGTGGAACCGTCTCCCATTTGGCCTTACCAACGCCCCAGCAGCCTTTCAAAGATGTATGGAAGGGGTCCTTGAAGGGTTAAGGGATGAGTGTTGTTCTCCTTACTTAGATGACATATTATGTTATTCTAAGACTTTCACTGAGCATGTGAGTGACATAAAACGTGTTCTGCAGAAACTCCGAAAATATGGAGTTAAGCTACGACCTAACAAATGTGAACTATTCAAGAGACAAGTCAGATATGTAGGACGTCTCGTTACTAATGAGGGTGTCCAGATAGATCCTAAAGACCTAGAAGCAGTTAACCAGCTCAGAGACAGAGAACCAAAGAATGTAGGAGAAGTAAGAGCTCTCCTTGGCTTCTTAGGGTACTACCGGACATTCATACAGGACTTCTCTCGGTTAGCGAGACCACTTTTTAAACTTGTTGAGGGTCCCAGTGTCTTGAACAGACCCACTAAAAGCCAATCAAACAAGTTGAAGCATAAAAACAATAGTGGTCAGCTTCCTTCCAAAACACCTGTTGACTGGACACAGGAACACAGTGCCGTTGTGTCACACTTTGTTGATTTGTTGACTAGTCCACCTATTCTAGCATACCCAGACTTTGACTTACCTTTCGTCCTTCATACAGATGCTTCAAATGAAGGGTTGGGAGCCGTACTTTATCAACAACAGGGAAACAAGCTACGTGTCATCGCATACGGTTCCAGGACGCTCACACCTGCTGAAAAAAATTATCACCTTCATTCTGGAAAGCTTGAGTTTCTCGCACTCAAGTGGGCGATCTGTGATAAATTCAGGGATTATCTTTATTACACACCAACTTTTACTGTATTCACGGACAATAATCCCCTCACGTACGTTTTGAGCACAGCCAAGTTAAATGCAGTTGGGCATCGCTGGGTGGGTGAACTAGCAGATTTTCACTTTTCCATCAAGTACCGTCCTGGCAAATCAAACGCAGACGCTGACACATTGTCCAGATATCCAGTTACATTGCTCGATCACACGTCTGAGTACACAGAGACAATGCCTCCCGAAGTCATTTCTGCCATTTGGCAAGGTGATAAAGCAATGATAGACAATGATGTACCCTGGGTTGCTGCTTTACAGTTAAACTCCACTGACAATGATACACCCACTGAAGGAACTCCTGTAATCTCACCTGAAAATATCAGAATGGCTCAAAAAGAGGATGCTTCCATTTCAGAAGTGATACAGTTGAAAAAGAGAGGATGGAATCCAAACGAAAAGGATAAGAGACAAATGACACGTGACACAAGAAGACTCGTTCATGAATGGAACAAACTAAAAATGGAAAAAGGACTGTTATACAGATGTGCTGGACAGAGAAAACAATTAGTTGTTCCTGAAAACCTGAGAAAGACTGTCTTGAAACATTTGCATGATGATATGGGACATGTAGGTGCCGACAAAGTCATTCACTTAGCAAGAGAACGCTTTTATTGGCCCTTTATGCAGAGAACAATCGAAGATTATGTCATTCGCCAATGCACGTGTTTAAAGCAAAAACACCCGTGTGTTCCAGACAAAGCTCCAATGGGGTCAATCACCACAAGTGCTCCTTTTGAACTTCTATCAGTTGACTACCTTCATCTCGAACCGAGTAAGGGCGGTTATGAATACATATTAGTCCTGGTAGATCATTTCACGCGTTTTGCGCAAGCTTATCCAACTAAAAATAAGTCCGGCAAAACTGCAGCTGAGAAAATCTTTCACGATTTCATTCCAAGGTTTGGATACCCTGAAAAACTCCACCATGATCAGGGCCGGGAGTTCGAAAACAGCTTATTCCAAAGACTCCAACAGCTCGCGGGAATAGCTCACTCTCGAACAACACCCTATCATCCACAGGGAAATCCCGTTGAAAGACTGAACAGAACTCTTTTACAAATGTTACGCACTCTGCAGGAAGAAAAGAAAACACAGTGGAAAGACCATTTACCACACATCCTCCACGCGTACAATTGTACTAGACACGAATCAATTGGGTACTCACCATTCTTTCTCCTGTATGGTAGAACGCCAAGATTACCAGTTGACCTGCTTTTTGACATAAAACCTGAAAGTGACTGTAAAACAAAACAAGAGTATGCGGAAAAATGGGCTAATCGAATGCAGGAAGCATACAAAATTGCGTCAGAAAACAGCCAGAAAAGCTCTGCTAAAGGAAAAAAGTACTATGACCGACACGCAAAAGGCATTCCTTTACAACCTGGTGACCGAGTACTAGTCAGGAATCTGTCAGAACGCGGATGACCTGGAAAACTAAGAGCTTATTGGGAAAAGTCTATCCACAGAGTTATTGACAAGGTTGGAAGTGGACCTGTTTATCGAATTCAAGCAGAGACAGGAGACCGCAACTTCAGAGTTTTGCACAGAAATCTTCTATTGCCTGTCAATGACCTACCACTGGAAAAAGAACAAAGTCAAAACGTAAACCAAACAAGACCAAAACGGAGAAAAGAACAAAGACAAATCCAGGAAGCTGCTGAGCCAGAGTCAGAACGCTCTGATGAGGAAGAGGAATACACATATCACT
This sequence comes from Gobius niger, assembly GCF_951799975.1. NCBI lineage: Eukaryota > Metazoa > Chordata > Actinopteri > Gobiiformes > Gobiidae > Gobius > Gobius niger. The sequence continues at coordinate 26,720,506 of NC_136870.1, read as the reverse complement.
GGCCTCGTGTACCTGTGACTCTGAGAAAGAAAACTCAACCTCAATCTGCTCGTGAACTCAGAGCCGCAGCCCCTGAATACCATCCTGTAAGACAAAGTACTCAACCAGTTCAAGCGCAAAAACAAAGTGCATCACCACAAGTTGCAGTACAAAACCCAAACCCGTCAATCCCAGCTGTCGAATTTATTTCAGCACCAAGGACAGCGCCGGTTGTCACAGTTCCAGCGGATGTTACACCAAACGAGACAAATTTGGACAATGTCAATGAAACTGTTCCTGTTGGAAACAATGATTTGGAAACTGATACTCCTGATGAACAGTGTGATGATGTGTCGGATTCAAATAGACAAGAAGATATCACAACGGTACGGAGATCAACAAGATCAGTGAAACCAAGGGAAATGTTCACTTACAGTCAGTTTGGACAACCATCTTACCAGACATGGAAGCCCGGAGCAAACATGATGGTTGCTTGTGCACCTTATCCAATGCCCTATTACCCAGCTCCACCTGACATGTACTATTACCCCGCACCAGTATGGACATGTTAGTTAGGAGACTGAGAAACGAAAGACGACTAAAGGACCAATCATAAATGACATTCTTAAACTGTATGACTTTGACATACGACATTAGTATCAGATGCCGGAGTCATCTCTTAAAGCAGGGGAGAGTGTAGTAGGTTGAAAAAACGCTACATCTCAAGTTTTATATTTTAACAAACACCCCCTCTATTTTTTTGAATATTCGCTATTGTCTGTTTTGTTTTGAGTTATACATCTTACCAGTAGATGGTGCTGTAGCGCTACTGTGGGGACTAGAGAGGCTCGCGCAGGCGCAGCTTCAGAAGTAAACGAGCTGTGGCCTGACTAACAACGTCTCCTCTACGTCTGTCCACAGGTACGGTAAAAAGTTACTTTTGTAGCTCAATCTTGGTCCGAAATCGTTTTAATCCAATTCGAAGTGTTGAATGTATGATCTGAACGAATTGTGAAAGTGCAAGATCATTTGGTTTAATTAGAAGATGTATTTTACGTTGCGAACGTTGTTCAACGGTTAAACAAAAAAACGTTAGTTAAAAATGTCGTTGTAGAGTGAATGTATTGCGAAGCAAACTGTCAATGATCCAAGCAGTGTTTTGTGCTAAAGTCCTTTGTAAAACATTTTCATATGTAATTCGTCAAATAGTATCCAAATTCAAGTTTAGTTTCAGAGTGATGAAGTCCATTGTCGCCAGTTGCTGGGCGCTTTCTTTTCATGTTGCCGCGCTGTGTGTATGTATGTGCGCGTGCGTGCATGTGGGAGAGATGAGACGAGCAAGACGTTGAAGGGAGATGAACTGTTGGATATTTAGTGGACTTTTTTATACACTACCGCAGTCATAATTTAAGTAAAGTGAAGGAGTATGTGTGTGTGTACGTGAGAGACATATTTTTGAGATGGCTATGTATTTATTTTGTCAACTGTCAATAATTGTATGTCTTCATGTATGTAAATATTTAATTCAGAAGTAAACGAGCTGTGGCCTGACTAACAACGTCTCCTCTACGTCTGTCCACAGCATGACCATAGGCAACACGCTAGCTATGTGTCACTTGTAACCGCCCAGCTTCCCCTAGGGCTGGCGCCGGTAACACTCAGTACATACGTTTAACACAAGACACGCAGTAAATGGTCGTTTTACTCTTGCAACATTGCAGACATGAACATTTTTAAAAAGACTCTGTTGTCAAACTGCAACAAATGTAATATGTTGTAATTGTGTATTTATATTTTTATGCTGTTGTGATCTGTGGTCATTGTGTGAAAATGTGATTTTATAATCTGGACCCCAGGAAGACGAACCATTGTCAAGGGAAATGGCTAATGGGGATCGTAATAAACAAACAAACAAACAAACTATATTTATAATTCAGTGTTTGTTTAAGGAGTTTTTAAATAATTAGAGAAAGTTTCGATTTTTCTCCAAATTTACTTGACAGTTTTCAAACATGACCATATATGGGTCCAGAGATGCGTCTGTATCTATAGGCTGTCAGCTCCAGTCGAAAAGCTTTTAGATTTGGGTAAAGGTGAACTGGAGGAAATGCACTCGGTGAAAGTCGGGGGTCAGAGGTTCATTCAATTAAAATAACATAAAAAAGTGGCGTTCAGGCCCCGGTGTGGAAAAGCAGCCCGACCGAACACGACCCACAATCCCTTTCTTCAAGTCGACATTTCTTCCCCCCCGTTCACCTGCAGCGCCTCGTCTTAAATAAATGTCAGAATACTTTAAAACGACCAAACCGGAGCCGACGAAGGCGACGCGCAGGTGAGGAGCAGCCGGCTTATTACAGAAGTGTCAGATTTACGAGGAGCACCTGAACGCCTCGCCAAACTCCTGTCACTTAAAGGCGCCGCGGCGAGACACAGATCCATCAAAACGTAATGAAACTGCTCCAGCACAGACGGCGACACGAGAGCGGCTGCAAAGGACTGGAGGTTCGTTTTAATAATCGCATTTTAATTACGAGAGGTTGAGATTTTCAGCGAGTTTTGTTCCTGAACATCTGAGTTTTATGAAGAAAGACCAAACTTCAAACGATTATTTGTTGCCTTAAAAAAAAAAGTCTGTCTTTTATTTATTTATTTATTAATAAAAAAAATTGAATGAATATTTTCTGTTTTCTGGACAGTCATAAAAGTACAAATGATCTCAAGTTTGCCTCGATTAAGGAGAGGTCTCTGTTTCACACCTGCCCCCTGCTGGCCGGCCCTCACACCTGCGCAAGCAAACTGAGCGGCGCGGCCTGATGACATCATCACACAGCGCCGTCTGTTTTTATGTCAGGCAAAAGCATGAGCCATGGCACGTGAAATGCAAAGGGAAAATAATCCCAGCGCCAGGAAATAACGCAAGTCTGCTTTGCAAAAAAAAAAAAAATGTGGAAACAAATGTGGAAAAAAATGAAAGAAAAAATTCGAAAAAAATATATATATATGAAAAAAAAAAAAGGAAAAAAAAGGAAAAAAAAAAAAAACATTGACAAAAAAAAAAGGAAAAAAAAACGATTATGCTAATTATGTAATCGTTCAGTGTAATAATTGAAATTGTAGTCGATTAATTTGATTAATTGCACTGCCCTACTCTAATCTATGGTCATTTCCTAAAGACGGGTCAAATATCCACAGGCGCATGTGCAGACAAAGGGACTAAACTTTAGGACCGTTTTCATTCCACTCTTTAAGACTCCACACTTCTTTTTTTCCCCAGAGGGACTTTTTAATAACAAATTCCTGCCTGAGGACATTTTTATTTTTACAGACTTTTTTCATCAGCAACTAGTTTATTCCAAACAAGATTTATTTATTTATTTGTGTGTTTGCTTTTTTAAATGTGGTCCTTGAGTCTGTAATAAAGTTTTGGTTAAGATTTATATTTTCCCTTTTCAAAAACAGCATCGGCCGTGTTTTCAGCACCACGGACAGCTCCGCAGCCAGATGCAGTATTTCACCTGCCCGGACACAATAGACTCTTTTCCTTTTCTTTTCTTTGGGATCAGGGCTGATTTTTTTGAATTCCCAATGGTTGGGATTGAGAAACGTATCAACCAATCAGAGAGAAGCCGGATATGACATGCAGTGTATTTTATAAACGAGAAGGTCACAAATGTGAACAACCCACAACAAGAGTCATCAGCCACTGCTCAGAGTTTAAACACAGGAGAATTCAACACAAATAGAACGGCTGTTTCTAAAGAACCTATAGGCTATGGTATGTATTATGGTATGTACTATGGTAATTGTCAAAATGCATATTTCTAGCCTTAGTTTGTTGCTAATTTCTCTGTGATTCCTGAGGCCAATTCACATGAAACAAAAACTGTCACAAAGTTCAAAGTCCTCTCTTCCAGCTCATATGAACTATGTCTAATTATTTTCTAATAAAGTCCAAACATGGAGACAAAGTGGTAAAAAAGTGACAAAAATATGACACAAAAGTAAAAAATAATACAAAAAAAATTGACAAAAAAATTGACAAAAAAATTGACAAAAAAATGACAAAAAAATGACAAAAAATGACAAAAAAAATGTAGAAAAAATTACAAAAAAAATAACAAAAATATTACAAAAATATTACAAAAACATTACAAAAGAAATCAAAAAAATTCACACAAAAATGACCAAAAAATGACAAAAAATTGTCAAAAATAAGATGAAAAAGTGACTCAACTGTGATGAACAAAGCAACAAAAATGCCTCAAAGGAGTAAAGGAAATGTCAATAAAGTGACTGCAACGTGACAAACACACAAGGAAAAAGAATAGTTTAAATGAGCTTTATTGGTCTTCGCTTTCAAATGGAACGGCTGTTTCTAAAGAACCTATAGGCCACAGTTATGGTGGAGCATCTGAAAATCCCAGGGTGGTAACTATGGTAACTGTCAAAATGCTGATTTCTAGCCTTAGTTTGTTGCTAATTTCTCTGTGATTCCTGAGGCCAATTCACATGAAACAAAAACCGTCACAAAGTTCTCAAAGTCCTCTCTTCCAGCTCATGTGAACTATGTCTGATTATTTTCTAATACAGTCCAAACATGGAGACAAAATGATAAAAAGTGAAAAAAATGTGACAAAAAGTACAAAAAAAGACAAAATATTGACAAAAGAATAACAAAACAATTACTAAAAATTTACAGAAAATGTACAAAAAATTTACAAACAAATTACAATTTCATTCCACTCTTTAAGACTCCACACTTTTTTTTTTCCCCAGAGGGACTTTTTAATAACTAATTCCTTCCTGAGGACATTTTTTTTTTTTTACAGACTTTTTTCATCAGCAACTAGTTTATTCCAAACAAGATTTATTTATTTATTTGTGTGTTTGCTTTTTAAATGTGGTCCTTGAGTCTGTAATAAAGTTTTGGTTAAGATTTATATATTCCCTATTCAAAAACAGCATCGGCCGTGTTTTCAGCACCACGGACAGCTCCGCAGTCAGATGCAGTGTTTCACCTGCCCGGACATAATAGACTCTTTTCCTTTTCTTTTCTTTGGGATCAGGGTGATTTTTTTGAATTCCCAACGGTTGTGATTGAGAAACGTATCAACCAATCAGAGAGAAGCCGGATATGACATGCGGTGTATTTTATAAACGAGGAAGTCACAAATGTGAACGATCTACAACAAGAGTCATCAGCCACTGCTCAGAGTTTAAACACAGGAGAATTCAACACAAACAGAACGGCTGTTTCTAAAGAACCTATAGGCCACAGTTATGGTGGAGCATCTGAGAATCCCATGGTGGTAACTATGGCAACTGTAAAAATGCAGACATGGAGACTAGGGAGGCACCGATACCACTTTTTCTAAAACCGATACGAGTACGAGTACTAAGTACTCGCCGATACCGAATACCGATACGAGTACAAGGCATTTTCTTCAACTTTCTTACTTTTTTCACAGCAGATTGGTTTGTAATTAGTAAATTTACTCATTTACATTTCCTTAAGTAAAGTAGGCGACACATTTAAGAGCAGTTATGTTAGAATTGTGCTGATGCCATTTATTTATTTATTTTATTTTTATTCAATATAATTTTATATTTTTATGTCTCTGTCCATCATAGACAGAAACGCCCATGTCCTAAAGCTCCCAATGCCTGTGCTTTATTCATTTATGTGTTTTTATTTAACAGTTGTATTGAGATGTTCCTTAAATGGTCTCTTTTCGTCTTTACTTCAGCTCCTGTAGATTTTCTCGTGTGTTTGTAGTAACTTAGCGAGAAGCTACAGCGTTTTCATTGTTCTGCTGCAGCTCATTTTCCCTCAATATAAACATGCTGTATGTCTTTCATTTGGATTTTCTGAGGACTTTTTAGTCGCTGGGTTAGTTTTTTCAGATGAAAAAAACCCTGGGCTTAAAACGGCGTCAGAATGGCCAAAACTGTTAGCCGCGAGTTAGCATCGTTAGCCTGTATGTTGTAAACACTGCAGACGCTGCAGCACGAACAACATTAAGCTCTGGTTAAATCCAGCTCAGACTCTGGTTTAGAGAGCGCAGTCTGTAATAAAGTCAGCTCTATGTGGATTATTGTATTTACACTAAACAATTCTCCAGTTTGTTGCTTCTTCTCTCCTCAGCTGAGAGCGGCGCCTCGTAGCTGCGCCTCGTAGCTGCGCCTCGTAGCCGCGCTGGCCACACGTCAAATGGTATCGGTTTCTGGTATCGGGACCTCATGAATGAGTACGAGTATGAGTACAAGCCTGTGGTATCGGCCTAATACCCGATACTGGTGTCAGTGCATCCCTAATGGAGACAGTTTTCAACAACACGTGTGATGAATAAGATTGTTGGGTCAGGATTGTGAATCTAACAACAGTCAAATAATGATTAGAAAAGAAAAAAAAAATGCAAGAAACGTGTAAAGTGAGATGAAAAAGAATGTGACAATGCAAAGAAAAGGATCAGCTTAGATCAGTTTTGTAGGTCTTTGCTTTCAAATGAGCCATCACACCTATAGATTTGGGTAAAGTTGAACTGGAGAAAAGGTACTCGGTTAAGGCGGGTTAACCTGGAGATAAATAAATTCCCTCATCAATGGCACTTTCATTATTTTACTGATTGAACATTTTTCCATTGATTTACTTTAAATTCTTCCACTGTTGACCTAGTTCCTGCCTGATTTATTTCGCCATTAAAAAACGAGGACAAGGTGGAATTCTTTACAGATTCATCCTCACTAATAATCCAACATCTTTGTCGAGTATTTTGGTTCCGCGTCTTAAAGCAGCGTTTCTCGCCTTCTCGAATCCCCGGCGTTTTGCATCTCTCGCTGTGAACCTGCCGCGCGGCCGTGGGCGTTTCTTCAAATCCACTTCGCTTTTCTGACATTATTTATAACAAGAAAAGCATTATGTTCCTGCCAAGTATCGACGAACTCATCCAGGATTAAAACAGGCCTCTCTTTGTGACTCCCACACCGTCCGCGACCGAAGCGAAGTGGACGACGGAACGTGAGGCGTTCGGGGGACGCTCGGGCTTTCTTTTGTACCGCGATCGATTAGTTTTTCTGTGGGTTTATTATTACAACAACTGGCCGCGATGAGAGGATTAGCATGTAGCACTTTGGTCTTTGCAGAGCTTGTCGAGAACAACATTAGCTCTTTCCTTCAGGAGCATCAATAACTGTTTTTAACAGTGATACAGAAGCTTCTCACGGGCGTCTCTTGTTTCGGAGCTAAAGGCTCAGACGGTTCCGTGTCTGTGGGAACATCAGGCTTTTACAGAGAGTCAGTCCTCAGACGCGGAATCACCGGCTGGTTTGGAAATCTGTCGGTCAAATCAAAGACTTGACTCAATCTAGCGACGAGCGCGGGAAAGATCATAGATACAGACGGCAATTGAATCATTAGGGAAACACAATTTTTGACTTTCTGGCAAAATATAAACTTGTTTATCAAATACAAATAAAGTAAAGTCTAAATCGGGCCCGTATGGATATTTTCTCACAGCAGATTGTTCAGTAGAAGTGAAAAAACGGCAGTTGTAGCTACGGCTAGCTAGCCTTAGCATAAGGCAAGTTTATTTGGAGAGCACAATTCATACACAAGGCAATTCAAAGTGCTTCACAGTTGCATAAATATTAGAAAACAAACTTGCACTTGCGACATTGTGAGGACCAGTTTGAGTTTTTAACCCCCACTAGAATGGATCCCATTTACTCCAGTCAATCAAAAAGCTTCTTGGGACAAAAGCACCAGAATAGCCACAAAAAATGAGAAGAAAACAAGGATGTAAACGCGACAAAAAAGTGACAAAAATTCAACCAAAGAGTGACACAAATTCAACAAAAATGTGACAAAAACTCAACAAAAAAGTGACAAATATTCCACCAAAAAGTGACAAAAAATCAACGAAAATGTGACAAATATTCCACCAAAAAGTGACAAAAAATCAACGAAAATGTGACAAAAATGTGACAAAAATGTGACAAAAATGTGACAAAAATGTGACAAAAACTCAACAACAATGTGGCAAAAATTCAACGAAAATGTGACAAAAATTCAACGAAAATGTGACAAAAATTCAACAAAAAAGTGACAAATATTCCACCAAAAAGTGACAAAAAATCAACGAAAATGTGACAAAAATGTGACAAAAACTCAACAAAAATGTGGCGCAAATTCAATAAAAATGTGACAAAAATGTGACAAAAGCTCAACCAAAAAATGACAAAAACTCAACAAAAAGTGACAAAAAACTCGTGCTCATGCAAATGGTGACACAACACAGCAACAACGTGAGGAAAAAGATCCGTTTTGTGGGTCTTAGCTTTCAAATGAGGTGTTACACAGGCCTATATAATAGCCAAAGAGGACAGAATGCATTTGGTTTAGGCGGGTGGTAAGAGGTTAACAGAGAGAGGACATTATGGGTGGTCCTCACTTATTTAAAGGACTGTTTGAGGGTCAATATGTGGTTTTACCTAATCTAAACCCAATTCGGTTTAGGATTAGGATTAAGGTTAGGGGCCTATGTCTATGAGTGTACTCACTAAGATAGAAGTACAAGATTGAGTGTGTGTGTGCCTGTGCCAGCAGGTGGAAAAATTCACCGTCATTACAATAATATCGTTTATTGCGATGATTTAGTCCAGGATGATCGTGAGTTGCCAGTTCTTCACTGATAACGACAGTCTTGTCCCGAGCTCTGCCTCTGACGTCCCTCACACTGATGACAACGGAAAGTCACAAAGTACGAATGTGCCGGTGGTGCAGCCCGTGCGGAGTCCTGTGTGTTTCCTCTGACAGTCCGGGACGGGGTCAGAGAAGGGACAATCCTCCCCCTGTGCCTTTCTGCTGCTGCTGCGGGTTGAATGAGTGAGCGGCCCCGGAGCGCACAGCTGGGGCCGACACTAAAGGATCAGGAGCAGCCACCAGGGGGCGACGCCACGGGGTCCGAACAGAAAAAGCCACGAGAGACGGGGAAATTCAACACAGACAGACTTTTTTGTTTGTTTTATTCTCATAGAAAAAAGCCAGCCAACGCTTCGATATACGTCACACGGATTTAAAAAGAGATTTGGGAGATACTGACGTCATTTATCTGTGAATCCAGCCCCAAAGGAAACACCAGTGCTCGTTAAGGAGTGTGAATAATACAATATAACATGTAAACAACTCAATAACGTTTAAAATACTCACAGGCCGAGGCTCGTTCAAAACTTTGCTCTAGTTTTGAATTATTTTGTGTTCGCCGTTAAGCCCCACCGTTATGATCACACGGTTTCCTCCAGTGAAGCCATTACATCTTACTTTGAACCTGCTCCAGTCACTTTTACTCGCTGCCCTTCACCAAATCTTGAGCTGTCACTTCATTTGTGGGACGTGCTAGTCATGAATGTAAAAGAAAGAAGAAAGTCACGTGCATTTACCCCATTGAGAAGTCGTGAGCATAATGCCATGTGATGCTTTCATTCTTACGTGCTGGACCATAACCGGAAGTTACTCTTTGGGTTGTGGAGGAACGTTGGCTTCTATCGTTATGCAAAAAGTCAAATGTGAATATGTTTTCTACTAAATAGAAATACAGCGACATGGAGAGGAGCAAAGTGGCTCAACAGCCCATCAATACAGACTCTACAGAGAGTCTGAGGGGGATGAAGGAGGAGAGAGAGGAGGAAAGAGGAGAGAGGAGGAGAGAGGAAGAGAGAGGAGAGAGGAGGAAAGAGGAGAGAGAAGGAGAGAGTAGGAGAGAGTAGGAGAGAGGAGGAGGAGAGAGGAAGAGAGAGGAAGAGAGAGGAGGAGGGAAGGGGAGAGAGGAGAGAGGAGGGAAGAAGAGGAGAGAAGAGGAGAGAGGAGAGAGGAGGGAAGAAGAGGAGAGAAGAGGAGAGAGGCGGAGAGAAGAGGAGAGAGGAGGAGAGAAGAGGAGAGAGGAGGAGAGAAGAGGAGAGAGGAGGAGAGAGGAGGAGAGAGGAGGAGAGAAGAGGAGAGAGGCGGAGAGAAGAGGAGAGAGGAGGAGAGAAGAGGAGAAAGGAGGAGAGAGGAGGAGGAGAAAAGAGGAGAAAAGAGGAGAGAAGAGGAGAAAAGAGGAGAGAGGAGGAGGAGGAGGAGAGAGGAGGAGAGAGAGGAGAAAAGAGGAGAGAAGAGGAGAAAAGAGGAGAGAGGAGGAGGAGGAGGAGAAAAGAGGAGAGAAGAGGAGAGAAGAGGAGAGAGGAGGAGAGAAGAGGAGAGAGAGGAGGAGAGAGGAGGAGAGAGGAGGAGGAGAAAGGAAGAGAGAGGAGGAAAGAGGAGAGAGAGGAGAGAGTAGGAAAGAGGAAGAGAGAGGAGGAAAGTGGAAATAGGAGAGAGTGGGAGAGAGTAGGAGAGAAGGGGAGAGATGGGGAGAGAGGAGGAGAGAAGAGGAGAGAAGAGGAGGAGAGAGGATGAGAGAAGAAGAGAGAGGAGGAGAGAAGAAGAGAGAGGAGGAGAGAAGAGGAGAGAGGAGGAGGAGAGAGGATGAGAGAAGAAGAGAGAGGAGGACAGAAGAAGAGAGAGGAAGAGAGAGGAGGAGAGAATAGTAGAGAGGAGGAGGAGAGAAGAGGAGAGAGGAGGAGAAGAGAGGAGGAGAGAAGAAGAGAGAGGAGGAGAGAAGAAGAGAGAGGAGGAAAGTGGAAATAGAAGAGAGTAGGAGAGAAGGGGAGAGAAGAAGAGAGAAGAGTAGAGAGGAGGAGGAGAGAGAGAGGAGGAGAGAGGAGGAGAGAAGAAGAGAGAGGAGGAGAGAGGAGGAAAGAGGAGGAGAGAGGAGGAGAGAAGAAGAGAGAGGAGGAGAGAGGAGGAAAGAGGAGGAGAGAGGAGGAGAGAAGAGGAGTGAGGAGGAGAGAAGAAGAGAGAGGAGGAGAGAGGAGGAAAGGGGAGTTAATCAGAGTGTTTCATAAAACCCCCGTTATCTCCGTTTCTAGAAAAAATCTGTGAACCTCTGTTTAGCTTCGATTTCTCAGGAACTAAATTAAACTGTTTTCACCCACGGAGAGGTTCGAGTCTCAGCTTTCAAACGAGCCACAGCCTGTGTCCATAGCTGTTAAATACGCTCTGTATCTACTTGGACTGTATTCTCTCTGCGTCACGTTTCTAAATCAACAACAGCGATGGCGGCGATGTTGGCGGTAAACATGTGGCGGTAGACATGTGGCGGTAAACATGTGGCGGTAAACATGTGGCGTCCTGTGCGTGCTCGCCTCATTAAAGCCGACAGTGGAGCTTCTTCGAGACTCTGCGGTTCACGGGGAGGTGTCGCCGCTCGGCCTCGCTCGCTCTCCTCAAACCGTCCATCGTTTCTAATCAGCCGCCGTCAGGAGGAGGCGCCGGTTATTTTAATAATCGCCGGATAATTACGGTCGTGTCAGGTTCGGAGAAGAAAAGTCACACGTCTCCAAATCAGAGCCGCTCAGGCCCACAGGAGTCACTGCAGTCGTTATCCATCACTCTGCCGCCGCCGCCGCCGGGGGAAGTGTCGGGTCCAAGGGCACAATAACGACCAAATCTAAAAGCTTAAAACAAAACAAAAAATAGCGACAAACACGACAAAAACGTGACTAAAGAAAATGTACATAAAAATGTGACGAAAACACAATAAATAGCGACAAAAAAGCAAGAAAAAGAAAATGGAAACATGGCAAAAAAGCAACAAAAACATGACAAAAATGTGACAAAAACGCGATACAACGTGATCAAAAAGTTACCATCACTTTTGAGGTGATAGAGAGAGAGGAGAGAGGAGGAGAGAGGAGGGGAGAGGAGGAGAGAGGAGGAGAGAGGAGGAGAGAGAGGAGGAGAGAGAGGAGAGAGGAAGAGAGAAGAGGAGAGAAGATGAGAGAGGAGGAGAGAGGAGAGAGGAGGAGAGAGAGGAGAGAGGAAGAGAGAAGAGGAGAGAAGATGAGAGAAGAGGAGAGAGGAGGAGAGAGGAAGAGAGAAGGGGAGGAGAGAGGAGGAGAGAAGAGGAGAGAGGAGGAGAGAGAGGAGAGAAGATGAGAGAAGAGGAGAGAAGATGAGAGAAGAGGAGAGAGGAGGAGAGGGGAAGAGAGAGGAAGAGAGAAGAGGAGGAGAGAGGAGGAGAGAGGAAGAGAGAGGAGGAGAGTGGAGAGAGGAGGAGAGAGGAGAGAGGAGGAGAGAGGAGGAGAGAGAGGAGGAGAGAGGAAGAGAGAAGGGGAGGAGAGAGGAGGAGAGAAGAGGAGAGAGAGGAGGAGAGAGGAGGAGAGAGAGGAGGAGAGAAGAGGAGAGAGAGGAGGAGAGAGGAGGAGAGAGAGGAGAGAAGAAGAGAGAAGAGGAGAGAAGATGAGAGAAGAGGAGAGAGTAGGAGAGAGGAGGAGAGAGGAAGAGAGAAGGGGAGGAGAGAAGAGGAGAGAAGAGGAGAGAAGAGGAGAGAAGAGGAGAGAGGAGGAGAGGGGAAGAGAGAGGAGGAGAGAAAAGGAAAGAGGAGAGGAGGAGAGAGGAGGAGAGAAGAGGAGGAGAGGGGAGGAGAGGGGAGAGAGGTTATTGTGAGGTGATACACTGTTGTTCTCCAGTCGATAAGTTTTTAGTAATTCTCCAGCCAGTTGATTCGGACCATGACCCTGGCTCCACATCACGGTGACGGGTCCTGGGCGCGGTCCTGCCATCGCCCACTGCTCCTTACGAGTTGAAAAACACCTTAAAGGCGGGGTATTATGCAAAATGGACTTTTTCAAGCTTTACATCATGTTATTCTGTCACTCCCTCATTAAAAACATGGCTGAAGTGTTGCCTTGACACATTCACGTATTTTTGAGTAATCTGTAAAAACTCTGATGGCGGCCATTTTAGGGATAGGTTTGCCTGAGTCCTCCTAGGAACGCCCCCACCTCCTGGAGATGCCTCATCGCTTTCGTCACCAGCCGAGTAACCGACCACTGCTCCTCAGCAGAACCCCCTCCCCACTGATGCCACACACAGCGTGTGGAGGGGGCGTGTCTAAAGGCTCAGAGGTTCTTAAAGAGACAGAGGCCTATTTCAAGACATTCACTACAGCCATTTTGAGAGAGACATTTTATACAAGGCAGTTATTCTAATTTACTGCATTTACAGACCAACAGAAGGTTTGTCATCATTGTAGTGTGATATAGACTGGTGCTATGGGACTGAAAAAAGCAGAATACCCCCTCTTTAAAGATACATGTGTTTGCTGTGATTGGCTCATCTCCCCTAAGACCTGACCTCCTGGGAGTGAGGACGTCTCCAGCTCGTGTTGACTAAAGGCCTAATATGAGATTTAAATAGGTTGTATCATCATCCAATTCCATTCTTTGATCACCCACTGCTGAAATAGCATTTTCTGTGTTGGGCTGTCCATGAGGAGCATGTGTTGTCTTGGCAACTGTAGAATCCAAAATGTTACGCAATGTACCTTTAAGTCGGAGCTTGTAAAGTGTGGAGTCTTAGGGAGCGACTAAAGTGCAGATGTTGTTGAAGAGTGGAATGAAAACGTCCCTAAAGTTCAGTCCCTTTGTCCCTCAAAGGAAATGGAAAAAAGGAAAAGAAGGAAAGAAAGAAGGAAGTGAAGGAAAGGAGGAAGGAAGGAAAGGAGGAAAGAAGGAAGGAAGGAAGGAAGTAAAAAAGGGAGGGAGGAAGGGAACAGGGAAAGAAGGAAGGAAGGAAGGAAGGAAGGAAGGAAGGAAGGAAGGAACGGCAGAAGGAAAGAAATAAGGAAGGAAGGAAAGGAGGAAGGGAGGGAGGAAGGGAACAGGGAAAGAAGGAAAGAAGGAAGGAAAGAAGGAACAGAAGGAAGGAAAGAAGGAAGGAAATAAGGAAGGAAAGAAGGAAAGAAGGAAGGAATGAAGGAAGGAAAGAAGGAAAGAAAGAAGGAAGGAAGGAACAGAAGAAGGAAAGAAATAAAGAAGGAAGGAAAGGAGGAAGGAAGGAAGGAAGGAACAGAAGAAGGAAAGAAATAAAGAAGGAAGGAAAGGAGGAAGGAAGGAAGGAAGGAAAGAAAGAAGGAAGGAAAGAAGGAACAGAAGGAAGGAAGGAAGGAAGGAAACAAAGGGAACAGGGAAAGAAGGAAGGAGGAAGGGACGAAGGAAAGAAGGAAGGATGGAGGGAAAGAAGGAAGGAAGGAAGGAAGGAAGGAGGGGAAGGAAGGAAGGAAGGAAGGAAGGAAGGAAGGAAGGAAGGAAGGAAGGAAGGAAGGAAGGAAGGAAGGAAGGAAGGAAGGAAGGAAGGAAGGAAGGAAGGAAGACCTTAAAGTTTAGTCCCTGTGTATATTTCTCCTGTCTATTTCTGCTGTCTCCCACAAAGGAAATGACCATATTTGGATTACAGCGCCATGTTGGTCACAGCCTTTCCTGCTACACGTGGATACCAAACATGTCAGTATTTGTGAATGAATAAGGGAAGGACCAGGGATGAATCTCATGTGGGTAAATAAAAGAGAAGGAGAAACTGAAGGATCTGAACCGTGAGTGTTGAAAACGTCCCGGAGTCGTGGTTTCTGTGTCTTTGCCCTGAACTCTTTCTGTCAAAACAAATGTGGAGCTTTTGCTTTTTCGGCTTCACCTCGAGCGACCGCGTTTCCCCACGGACTGATCCAAACGCAACGGGACGTGATCGCCCAATGTTTACCCAGAATCCCCCTCTTTGCTGCGCAGCCTGACCCCCGGCCCCGCCCCCCTGCGGAGCTTCATTAGAGTGCGAGGCGTACGGAGGCCCGGAAGGACAAACCCGCGGGGGCCGTGTGGAGACGGGGCCCACGCCGAGAGGAAGGGCGCGCAAAGTTATCACAGAGAGAACCTCACACAGGGGGCTTAACCTCTTAACCCCCACCTGAACCGAGCACAGGTCCTCCAGCTTTACCTCAATCTGAAACGAGCATGAAAATGACAAAAGAGGGACAGAAAAGTGACAAAATGATGAAAATTTGATGAAAAATGTGACAAAACAAAAGAGAGAAAAGAAAAAGTCAAAGTGACGACAATGTGAGGAAACAGATCGCTTTAAGTGAGTTGTGAAGGTCTTAGCTTTCAAATGAGGCGTTACACTGGCCTATAGGCTGTAGCCACAGAACCTGCACCTGGTTTTGAAGATTATCCATAAATGGTCATATCTGTCCAAGCATTTCAAAATAAAGGTCCAGTTTTCTACAGTGAAAACTGTACGAGCTGTTAAAGAGTAATGTCCATACATTGTTATATTTTTTATGGATTTCAAAATAAAGGTCCAGACATGAAATATATAGGTTGTAGTAAGTTGCTAATTTAATATTCTGATAACTGGGGCCAATTTAGTGTCAGTGAAAACTGTAGAAGCTATTATAAAGTGCTATCCATACATTGTCATATTTTGACATACATTTCAAAATAAAGGGTCAGACATAAAAAAATAAAGGTTGTAGTAAGAAAATGAAGAAAAATGACATTTGTGTCCATTTGAACCTAAAATATTAGGTTTATTTATTAATGAACATTTCAAACCCTCTCCCAGCGGCTGGAACATTGACGCCTTTTATTTTGTCGGGACAACAGGAAGTGTTTCGTTGCTGTTAGCGGAGCTTTGACATCAGTGTCACTGCAGGTTTCTGTTTCGTTTTTACCGCGGACCGGATTATTTGTTGTTATCTTGTGTAAAAGGCGAGTTCAGACGGAGCGTTTGTGTTTGTGATCGATCATGAGACTGACCCGAGAGAAGACGAGACGCTCGCGCTGATGGGAGGAGTTATTTTGAGGCGTGGGACTGACCTGCACACGGAGCAGCTGGACGTGCTTTGAAGACGCGATGGAGACTTTATTAAAACCCTGGAGGGTCACACAACATTTGTTGCCCTGTTTCCAAATATGGTCACAGGAGGTTTGAAAAGTGGCTAAATCTGTGTCAAAGTTACGCTCGGATCAGCTCCTCCGCAGCGTCCCCCCCTCGGCCCGGGTTCCCGTTTGTTACTTCCTGCATGTGAGTTTTCATTTACACCAGTATGAGACAAATTCCTAACATGGGGAATATTTCTACTGCTATAGTTTCTAATAAAAGCCCCGGCCTGTTTTAGAGACCGGCTTTAATTTGCCTCCGCCAGCCGCGAACCCGGCCTCTGTTAGAGACCCGGCCGCTAATGGAATACAGGGCAGTATTAGAGAATTTACGGTATTTATTTATTTTCTCTATGTGTTTTCATGTTAACATTATTTTCAGAAGCTGGATTTCAGACTCTCCTGTTTTAGCGGCTCCAACAGAAACAAACCAAAACAAGGTGAAAACATGAAATATCGTGTGATCCATATTTCCTCATGTTTATGTGAGGAATCCACAGCAGAAGTTTGAGTCACGTCTAAACTAAAGTAAAGCCGGTCTGTGAGAAGGTGTTTTGTTTCTTCATCTGCAGCTCAGGTTTTATTTCTCTCTGGAAGATCCTGCGGTTCTTGGAGGCTTTTAGCACCTGCCTCTCATTGTCTCTCCCGTCACTTTGGCTTTTATTTCTGCCGATGCGTCGACACTTCTCTCTTTGTGACTTTGTTTACGCGTCTCGTTTTATTCCCGTGTTTACGAGTTCTCCCACAAAATCCTGCTTCTTCAGCTTTTACGCCGCCGCCGGCTCGTCTCGCGTCCCTCGGTAAAAACACACTGATGAAGTTATTTTTCACAGCCTGACAGAATGTGTTTTCTTAATTATTGCTCTCCGTTTGATGGGATAAAGTCGTAATCATGGTTTAAAACTAGAGAAGTGGCAATTTTAGGAAGAACATTTGAAAAAAACAAACAAGAAAAAACATGTGGGAAAAGTTTGTATATTTTTGTTCTCACATGTTCGACAGATGGAAAAGTCCCCGTGGCCTCGTGCGGCGTGTTTACATGAATGTGTCACGCGTGTGTTTGATAAAGATCCTATAGATACAGACGGCATCACAGAAGGGGGCGGAGCCTTGCCGAGGGGAAGCGGAATCTTTCACTCTTTTTAACCATTTTCTGATGAAATACAAAGTTATTACATACAAATAAAGTCAAGTCTAAATCGGGTCCATGTGGATGTTTAAAACTATATTCATGATTCTGCATTTGTTAAAGGGACTATTCACCTTATTCCGGAGGCTCGCGTGGGCGCCGCCATGAATTGTGCCCGCCCCTTTTCTCCTATGTGTTAACATGGGGCTGGAGAAGTCTGCATAAAATCAGTCACTACAGGAAAACAAAGCCGTTTTCAGGTCGCACAGAGAAACGCTGCAGTGTCGACATGTCGGTGCAAATGAACATCGGCCATTTTAAACAAATCAATCGACTAAACATCAGATTTGAGCGGAGAATTTTTTCCCTCGTTCTCCGTTAAAATGAACGGGCTTCGCGCTCGACCGGAAGCGTCTGGAAAACGAGGTGCCGAGACAACGCAAAAAGTGGGAAAAGTGGGCGGGGCGGAATAAGGTGAATACGGAGTTTGAAAATGTTAAAATAATGTATTTTCCTCCCTCTACATCAGGCCTACTCAATAGGCGGGCCGCATTTCAGTTCAGTTCAGTTCAGTTTATTTTGAATATACAGTAAAAACATTTACATATTCGTTCCAGGAATAATGCTTATTCATAAATGGGACACCCTTGAAGCAACAGTAAGCTTGTATATGGGGCCCAAAATAAGACACAACATTAAAAAACACAAACATGCATTAGTAGTTGTTCCAGTTCCGGCCCGCCCACCAATTAAATCTGTCCCGCGCCTCATTTTCCATAAGTATATCTATTCTTTGGCATTATCCCGGACGGTTTTCTTCCTTTCTCCCCCGACTTCATTCGATACGTCTTTGTGGGAAGAGTGCAAGCGCAGAGATGCTCTTTGTGAAGTGAACGGGTAAAAGAGAGTCTGAATATGTGGATGCACTTCTTTCACTTTGATCATAAAGCTGGAGGTCTGGACAGAACAGCAGCTCAGGGGTTTGGTCAGTGTATGTCCCTCAGCTGTGAGGAGCAGAGGCTGAGCAGGAGTTACTCATGTTGTTTGAACTGGTCTCACATGTAACTCTCTTTGGTCTCTTTGGTCTGGTTTATGTGATTTAGTCCTGCCTTAGCCCTGATAGATCATGTTTTACTCTGGTTTAATCCTGGTTTAGTTCTGAGTTGTCCTAGTTTATTATCAGGCTCTTTATTATTCTGTATTAATGTTATTGCAATGTTTCTAAAGCCTAAAATGCAGGAATACAAAACAACTATTGAGTTTAGGCCCAATATTATTCTATTCAAGCATTGATGATACTGAAATTATCATTTATTTATCCCAAAAATATGAATATGTTTGGTGGCAGTGGTGGCCCTGCTCTACATGTTCCTCCATGTCCTAATGTGTAGAATGAGACCTATTAGCCAAAACTGCCTCTAAAATCCTGCACTGTCACTCAAAAAGGTGTTAATTCGGGTCAATGCACGAGCTTAATATAGAAGCTGCAGTTACGCGTATCACCTGAGATGGCAGTAGTGAGTATAAAATCACGAACTTGCATCTAGCCCCTTTATAATTAGAATAATTAGAGAAAGTTTTGATTTTTCTCCAAATTGTTTTCCCCCTTATCTGTTTTCAAACATTGCCATATATGGTCGACTCCAGAGATGCCGCTTGTATCTATAGATATAGATATTTCTACCCAATAAAGATACAAAGACAGGGAGAGGAGCAAAGTGGTTCAACAGCCCATAAATACATGAATAACAGAGAATGCTAACGCTAGCTAGCCATAGCTACGACTGCCCTTTTTTCGCTTCTACTGAACAATCTGCTGTGGAAAAATATCCATATGGACCCGATTTAGACTTGACTTTATTTGTATGTGATAAATAAGTTCATATTCCACCAGAACATAGATTAAAAGAGTGATCTATATCGTATCTATATCGTACTTTTGTTGGAATTGCCCATATACGGTCATGTTCGATAACCTGCAAGAGCCAGATTGATGTTACGGAGCCGATAACCGGGGTCAGGGAGGGGTCGCACGTTTGGAGTTTGCTGCTGATTGGATCAAAAACCGCAAATCTAAAAAAAAAAAGATGTCTGTTTGTGTTACGTGTTTTATTGTGATCGCCATGTTGTTTTTTTGTGCCAACTTTGGTTTTGTCCGAACGGTGAAGGCGGGAGAGGTTCAAGATGGATTCTCGTGCGTTTGTAAAGTCACACTTTCTTTTGAAGCAGCCCGATGGAGAAAACGAAAGGGTTAAAAACAACTGAGCTTTCCGACATTTCTCCACCATGACTCGAACAAATGCTGAATTATGAATCTTCTTTTCCACTAAATAAAGATAGAGGCACGGAGAGGAGCAAAGTTCAACAGCCTGTTATTATGTAATGGTGCATTATGCAATTTTCTCTGTAAAAATAAGTGGATTTTTCACCTTTCAATGATGCTGTTACTCACCGAGGCATTTTTTTTATTCTGCTGATTTCACACACAAGGAATCTCAATACGCCTCAGAAAAGATCTGCAGAATTACAATCGGGTTAAGAGATGGGAAACACACAGTTACCAGGGCAGGTGCTGGACGGACGACCTGGGGTTATGATTAGGAACGGCAAATGGGATGTAAGCTGTGTTTCACTCACACAGATCTTACTCATAGTTTTAAAAATGAGAACTTTCAAATGATTCAAAATGAGGAATCACACTGGCATTTAGGCTTTAAGATCTCCAGTCAATACACTTTTGATTTGGATGTAAATAATAATTACTCATCCAGGGGCGGACTGACCACATGTCCATTCTGGAAGAGCACAGAAGCGCCACTGGCTCTAGGGCCACCGGTCCCGCCTTAACCGAGCTCTACCCAAATCTAAAAGCTGAAAAGAAAAGCATCAAAATAGCGACAAAGAAGAGGATGAAAGCAAAACAAAAAGGTGCCGGAAAAGCATAAAAAAAATTGACAAAAAAGGTGATGAAAAGTCAACAAAAACACGACCACAAAGCAACGAAAAGGCCACAAAAACCTGACGGAACCATGACAAAAAAAGGCTAGAAAAAATGTGACAAAAACACAACAAAAAGCCACAAAAAGTAATGAAGAAACAACAAAACTAAGACAAAAAATGCAGCTTTCAAATGAGGCATTACAGTGTTGCTCTCCAGCCGAGAAGCTTTTAGATTTGGGTAAAGCCGAACTGGAGAAAATGCATTTACGCTAATTTGGGCCAGGCTGGTCAGAGTCCAGGGCTGTTTTTCAGTCCCAGTCCGCCCCTGTGCTCATCCTATAACCCTCAATCAATCATTGAATGGTTTATATAGGCCAGTATCACAACAGGAGTTTCCTCACAGCTGCACCGAACATTAAGGGAATAAAACTGAGCAGTAAATAAGACAATGTAAAGTCCAGGTGAATGAAGCATCCAGGCAAACATGAAGCCCAAATAAGTGTCGGCAGCAGGTGGTGACAGGGGCGCGGGTGTCCCCTGTCCCTGGACTCTCCAGCACGGCGAGGAAAAACTCAGAAACCCATGGGGGAGAAAAGAGAAACCTCAGGGAGAACCAGAGAAGGAGAGATCCACTCCCATGGACGGACAGGCTATAGAGTCCCAGGGCCGATGGGAGTCCCTCAGCAGACGGGCCAAAATCACAGACCGTCCAGTCTTTGGTGTCCAGCCGGGACAGGCACTCCCGAGGGGGACTGGGACAGGAGACACCATGTGAATAGTGATGAACAGACTACAGATAAATTAAATATTGCATCATAAGAAGACACAGTCTGCAGTAAGAAGAAGAGGAGCTGAGTCGGGGCAAAGCTCTCGATTTACCGATCGATCTACGTTCCCACCCTCACCTATGGTCATGAGATTTGGGTCATGACCGAAAGGACAAGATCGCGAATACAAGCGGCCGAAATGAGTTTCCTTCGCAGGGTGGCTGGGGGTGAGGAGCTCAGTTACCCGGGAGGAGCTCGGAGTAGAGTCGCTGCTCCTTCACGTCGAAAGGAGCAGCTGAGGTGGCTCGGGCATCTGTTCCGGATGCCTCCTGGTCGCCTCCCGCGGGAGGTGTTCCAGGCATGTCCTAGTGGGACAAGGCCTCGTGGAAGGCCCAGGACACGGTGGTGGGACTATGTCTCCGAGCTGGCCTGGTGTCGCCTCGGGGTCAGAACGGCTGGAGGAGGTGTGTGTGGACCGGGACGTTTGGGCATCTCTGCTGAGACTGCTGCCCCCGCGACCCGGCCCCGGATAAAGCGGAAGAAAATGTATGGATGGATGGATTTTCCCACTAATATTCAGCCTTTTCTAAAACTAAACAGGAGATCCAAAATCTGCGTCTTTGTAATTAATATGTTACAAAATTAAACCGTAAGTTCAAACTTGACTCTCCACATTATTCTGATTTCATTGCTGAAAATATGGCACATTTTGTAGTGGCATTTTTAGGCAAAACACGTCAGTAAAAGCTTCAAATCGATATCTCTACTGTAAGTTTCTCTGTTGGCTTTATATAATTCCAGTCTGACTTTTTGAGCTTTGAACCCAAAAAAAACGAGACATGTAAATAGTTTATTCACAAACTCAAAAAGCTTCTAAATCTTCTCCGTCCTGAGGTGAACTCCCGTCGACCTTCTGCGCTGACCGTCTCATCCGTCTGCCTCCCTCCGCCTTTAATTGCAGGACAAATCTCCATCGCCCTTCGCTGCTCTGAACATACATTACCGTCTCCGTCTCTGTCTCGCTCTTAAAGACACAGGCGCCTCATTAGACACGACTCGTTAGGGCTCGGGGAGAATTATCCAAAGAAAGTAGCGGGCTGACAAAGTGCCGTGTTCCGCCGCCTGCTGATGAAGATTAAATTGACATTGAAGATGTAGAAAAATGACTCCTGGATGACGCCCTGCTCGTTCTTCTTCGTCTGCCGCGTCGTCAGGAAAAGCAACGCCTGCACTCGAGGGGGAACAGAGGTGATGCAGATTCTATTTAAAACAGAACTGGAACCTCAAATAGCATTGCAGACAGACTTTGTTATGACATCAGACGCATAAGGGGAAAGATAAACAACCACGGAGAGGTCAGATTCAACCTTTAACTGTGGAGTTACCGACATAATTACTCGTTGTTTTTGTTTATAGAATGAAAGCAGTAGATGGAGTGTTAAAGAGGGGGTATTCTGCTTTTTTCAATCACATAGCACCAGTCTATAGCACACTACAATGATGACCAAACCTTTTGTTGATCTGTAAATGCAGTACATTAGAATAACTGCCTTGTATAAAATGTCTCTCTCAAAGTGGCTGTAGTGAATGTCTTGAAATAGGCCTCTGTCTCTTTAAGAACCTCTGAGCCTTTCCGACACGCCCCCTCCACACGCTGTCTGTGGCATCAGTGGGGAGGGGGTTCTGCTGAGGAGCAGTGGTTGGTTACTCGGCTGGTGACGAAAGCTCGGAGGCGTCTCCAGGAGGTGGGGGCGTTCCTAGGAGGACTCAGGCAAAGCTATCCCTAAAATGGCCGCCATCAGAGTTTTTACAGATTACTCAGAAATACGTGAATGTGCCAAGGCAACACTTCAGGCATGTTTTTAATGAGGGAATGACAGAATAACATGATGTAAAGCTTGAAAAAGTCGATTTTGCATAATACCCCCCCTCTAAAGCAGTACTAAGTAACGCGTTTACCTGAATAAATCCTTCCCGTAGTCCCTGTGGGGGTGATACAAGTGTTAATGTCTCTGGCCAGAAAACCATGTTTGCAACTTGACTGCCACCGGTCCGGAACAACCAATACACACTAATGAAATCATGAAGAAGAAGCTAACATGCTAACGGGCAAAGCTAACTACGGGCTAACGTCACTTTAAACAGTATTTACAGCCAAGTTTGAGTGAAAAAAAAATATTTCCATTGTATAAAATTGGATGAACAATATCTCTCTCTCCCTTCGCCTTTCCTGTCAGCGTAGTATTTACTCTCCAAGACAATTAATAAGTAAAAAAATCGTAACTTGCTACGACACCTGCAGTTGCGCTTATGGCCTCTAGGGGGAAGAGTTACTTAGTACTGCTTTAAACTCTGCTCTGCCTGACTGTGTTAGCCGCTAACTGCTGTGGCTTCTGCTGCTTCAAACATGTGCGGTTGCTACACAGGGTGGGCCTTCAAATGGAAATTTAGAAAATTCAAGAATTCCAACTCCTGGAATTCTTGAATTTTCACATTTTTGTAATTTTTTTGTCACATTTTGGCCAATGTTTTCTCACTTTTTTGTCCCATTTCCATCATCGTTTTGGTCTCAGCTTTTTTCCAGAAGCTTTTGGACTGGGGTGAAGCCAAACAGGAGAAAACGTGCTCGGTTCAGGTGGGAGTTAAGGGGTTACCTCTTCAGAACCTGCTCTCCCACGTTCTCTGGAGCTGTTTGTTTATCTGCGCTCGACGCCGCTAATCCGTCATCATCACCTGAACCGGATTTTCATCTCTTTAATGTCACCCGTTTGTGGTTTTTTTTTTTGTATTTTTTTATTTCCACCTCCTGCGCCGCCGAACTCCGAAAGCTCCGCCAGACTCTCTTCAAAGCGCAACGTTCCCTTTAATCCCGGATTCCGTTTTAAACACGACCAAAAGCGACGCCCATGAAATATTCCCGAGACGTGGGCGCCGTCTTCGAAACCGATCCATCAAACATCACTCGAAGAACTCCAGAGGGGCTTATTTTTTATTTATTGAAATGTTGCATTTACTGTTCTTCGCCATGAAAGAAATGAGGTAAGCTTTTGTGCATAATACATCGATAAGGCCGGGAAAGATAAACAATAAACTTTAAACCCAGAGACCATAAGATCAGGCATGGCGAGCAGTGGAAACATCTTAGTTTTAATGTCAGAGTAAAAAAAAAGACCAAACTCTGTCTTTGAGCTGGAGATTTATCCAGGTAGTAACTCCAACACGGTGTCGCTCCCTGGTCTTTCCCACGGTTATTCATTCACAAACACCGTAAATGCTCTAATATAGGCCGGGGCCTTTATTTACTCAAGGGCATCTGGGACCAGGCCTTTATTGGAACCAGGCCACAATTAGAGACAGGCCTTTATTTCTATTTGAGCAAAACGGACGACCAGGAAAAGGAAGAAAAACGAGATTTGTGTCCATTTGCACCTAAAATATTAGGTTCATTTATTAACCCCTTGACTCCCACCTGAACTGAGCACATTTTCTCCAGTTTGGCTTTACCCCAGTCCAAAAGCTTCTGGAAAAAAGCTGTGAAAATAGCAACAAAACTGAGACGAAAACAATGACGGAAATGTGAGAAAAAAAAGTGAGAAAACATTGACATAAAAGTGACGAAAAATGTAAGAAAAAGTGGCAAAAATGTCACAAGAAATTGACAAAAAATTGACAAAAAATTGACCAAAAAATGACGAAAAAAATGTCAAAAAATGACAAAAATGTGACAAAATATGACAAAAAACATGACAAAAAATTGCTAAAAAATGGACGAAAAAAGGACAAAAAAGTTACAAAAATGAGTTGAATACCCAACAAAAAAATGATGGGAAAAAATCTGATGACGTGAGGAAAAAGATCCTCTCGGTTCAGGCGGGAGTTAAGAGGTTAATGAACATTTCAAACCCTCTCCCAGCGGCTGGAACATTGACGCCTTTTATTTTGTCGGGACAACAGGAAGTGTTTCGTTGCTGTTAGCGGAGCTTTGACATCAGTGTCACTGCAGGTTTCTGTTTCGTTTTTACCGCGGACCGGATTATTTGTTGTTTTCTTGTGTAAAAGGCGAGTTTAGACGGAGCGTTTGTGTTTGTGATCGATCATGAGACTGACCCGAGAGAAGACGAGATGCTCGCGCTGATGGGAGGAGTTATTTTGAGGCGTGGGACTGACCTGCACACGGAGCAGCTGGACGTGCTTTGAAGACGCGATGGAGACTTTATTAAAACCCTGGAGGGTCACACAACATTTGTTGCCCTGTTTCCAAATATCGTCACAGGAGGTTTGAAAAGTGGCTAAATCTGTGTCAAAGTTACACTCGGATCAGCTCCTCCGCAGTGTCTCCATCGGCCCGGGTTCCCGTTTGTTTACTTCCTGCACGTGAGTTTTCATTTACACCAGTATGAGACAAATTCCTAACATGGGGAATATTTCTACTGCTATCGTTTCTAATAAAAGCCCCGGCCTGTTTTAGAGACCGGCTTTAATTGGCCTCCGCCAGCCGCGAACCCGGCCTCTAATTGAATACAGGCCAGTATTAGAGAATTTACGGTAGTCACATGTTTGGTATCCACGAGTAGCGCGAAAGGGCCGAGTCAAACTGTAATCCAAATATGGTCATTTCCTTTGTGGGAGACGGCAGTGGCCAAAGACGGGAAAAATATAAACAATCTTTAACAACATCTCCACTTTAGTCGCTCCATAAGACTCCACACGATGAGCTTTGAACCGCAAAAAAACAAGGCAAAACTAGAATTTTTAGACCATTTCCATAAATAACTACTTTATTCCAAAGAAAGTTCGTAATAAAGTTTTGATGTTATATATATTTCCTATTCAAAAACATCAGCCTTGTTTTCAGCACCACGGACAGCTCCGAAGTCAGATGCAGAAGAATGCAGTATTTTACCTGCCTGCCCAGACAAAATACACTTCCTTTTCTTTTCTAAGACATCTGGGATCAGGGCTGATGTCTTCAAGTTCCCAATGGCCGTGATTGACAAACATATTAACCAATCAGAGAAAAGCCGGAAAGGAAAGCGATTTATGGAGGAACAAGAGGCATTAGCAACTGTTAAGATTTTAAACAAATAGGTTACAATAGGTTGTATTCACATGACATCACAACATCATAAAGAGCCTAAATTTATAGCTTCAAATTGAGGTGGAGCATCTGAAAATCCTATCATGGTAACCATGGTAACTGCCAAAATGCAGATTTCTAGTCTTACTTTACTGATAATGTCTCTGTAATTCCTGGGCCAATGCACATGAAACAAAAACTGTCACAAAGTTCGAAGTCCTCTCCTTCAGCAGACAAAGTGACTAAACTTTAGGGCCGTTTTCTCCCAACTAGGTTTTTATTCCACTCTTTCGACAAGACTAGTGTTCAATAAATCAGGCAGGAGTTAGATACTGAAAAATCCCTCTGGAAAAAAAAAAAGTTCAAATGTCTTGAGTGGAGCCTGTAAAGTGTGGAGTCTTATGTTGCATACACAATACAGCAGGGGGCGACATGCGCTTTTGTTTGGCCTGCACTCTGCCAATAACCTTAAAGAAGAACAGCAGCTGTTGGTGATGTCACTTCCTCGTCCCCAGGGTACGGACGGTCAAATTGGGCAAATGCTGCTGAAGCTCTAGTTCACTAACTGCATAGATCTAACAGTCGACCCCATGAAAGGTTAAAGGGGGGGTATTATGCAAAATGGACTTTTTCAAGCTTTACATCATGTTATTATGTCATTCCCTCATTAAAAACATGCCTGAAGTGTTGCCTTGGCACATTCACGTGTTTTTGAGTAATCTGTAAAAACTCTGATGGCGGCCATTTTAGGGATAGGTTTGCCCGAGTCCTCCTAGGAACGCCCCCACCTCCTGGAGACGCCTCCGAGCTTTCGTCACCAGCCGAGTAACCAACCACTGCTCCTCAGCAGAGCCCCCTCCCCACTGATGCCACAGACAGCGTGTGGAGGGGGCGTGTCTAAAGGCTCAGAGGTTCTTAAAGAGACAGAGGCCTATTTCAAGACATTCACTACAGCCATTTTGAGAGAGACATTTTATACAAGGCAATTATTCTAATTCACTGCATTTACAGACCCACAGAAGGTTTGGTCATCATTGTAGTGTGATATAGACTGGTGCTATGTGACTGAAAAAAGCATATTACCCCCTCTTTAAGGATTAGAAGCTTGGATTAGGACATAGAGGCTATAATTTGATGGTTTCAGATGCACCTACTGCGCCACCTACTGTTCTGGAGTGTGGATTATTATCTTACTATGAACAAAACAAATGGACTTTTTGACTTTGGAGCCTTTATGAAGTGGGGGAGAAAGTGTAAAAATCACAAAATAAACATGGCAGTAGGAAGAGTTTGGTCTGTTTTTTTTTTACTTTTGACATTAAAACGAAACACACGCGTATATTTTCACCCGACCAAACTTCGTGCCCTTTCGTTCCGGAGCCTGGACACTTTGGTAAACTTCCCACAAACTTCCCCCAAACTCCCCCCCCCGCAGATCAGATGGCGCCGGTCCCCGGTGCCGATCGCCTCCTCCGAGACTTTTATCTCCATCGCGCCGTTAATTAAAAGTTTGAGTTTGAGACGCGGCCCGTGGGTTTCCTCCGAACGTGGAGCTAAAATAACATCATCAGGAAGGAACTGCTGCGGCGCCGGAGGAGAGAGACCTGCACCGTCTGCACGTTCTCCTCCGGTGTCCCCGGCCGCAGAAAACATGTACAATAGGCCCGGGTGAAGGATGTCCCTGAAGGGGAGACGCTGCAGGTGAAGAGGGAAACTTCTTAAATGTAGAGAAGTCAACTTGAACCTTCTCCTGTAGATGCTGACCTAAAGATGAGAAGACAATGTGACAGAAGTGTTTTCTCTTTTTATGTTCTCAAACGGAAATGAGGCTTTTTATGTCTCAGTTTTGGATCTTGTTTAGTTTCAAGCTGTTCATCAATCATCAAAAATTGGAAATTCACCTCAAAAAATCAGGTTAGGGATTAGATATTGACAAATCCATCAAAGCATTGTCAGGTCCAAGGCTGAAAATGAATCTATGGAGAAACATTGAATCAGTGAATAATGAAAAATCTTGTTGTGAAGGTTAGGTTTGTTTCATGGGTTGAGACGCCATTTTGTTTAGTGAAGGCGTTTAAAATGCTACAGTTATGAAACTGTGTAAAATGACTATTTTAGGCTAATTACTTTCTAATTCAAAATTCAACTGTGTGAATAAACAGGTTTGACAGGTTTGGGTTTGCGCCAAAACCAATTCTACTGGGGAAAAAGGAAACAAAAAAAGGATTCTTTTACAGCGGTCCCTCGTCATAAAATAACCGGCAATAGGCAAAATCCACGAAGTCGTCAGCTTTATTTTTTACAATTCTTATATATGTTTAACCTCTTACCACCCGCCAAAACCAAATGCATTCTCTCCTCTTTGCCATTGACGTCACTTTTTATTTCCCTTATGTGTTTTTGTCACTTTTTTATTACTTTTTTTCTAGATTTTTGTCATTTTTTTGCTGTTTTTTTTGTCTTTTTCTGCTGGATTTTTGCCATTTTTTTGCTGAATTTTTGTCATTTTTTTGCTGGATTTTTGTCCTTTTTTTTTAGATTTTTGTCATTTTTTTGCTGTTTTTTTTGTCTTTTTTTGCTGGATTTTTTTTTTTTTTTCTGCTGGATTTTTGTCTTTTTTTGCTGGATTTTTTTTTTTTTTCTGCTGGATTATTGTCATTTTTGCAGTTTTTTTTGTCTTTTTTTGCAGGATTTTTGTCATTTTTTTTCTGCTGGATTTTTGTCATTTTTTTTGCTACTCTTTTGTCACCTTTTTGTTGAGTTTTTGTCATTTTTGTCGCCTCTGTCAGAGACCCAGCCTCTGTCAGAGACCCGGCCTCTGTCAGAGACCCGGCCTCTGTCAGAGACCCGGCCGCTAATCGAATACAGGCCAGTACTAGAGCATTTACGGTAATCAATTTGAATAAGTCCCGGCCCTAATATAATGATATGTATTATCTAAAAGTATAGTACTACAAAAACACGTTATCAGAACGGTATCGTCCAGTATGAAGTGTCAAAATATTGGATCAGGACACCCCTACGTACCTTAGTATTGCGCCTGGCTTCCCTTTTCATTTGTCGGGGGCAGAGAACGCTCAGTTTAAATCAGGTCTGGGATTCGACAGTCAACAAATATACACATCTGTAGGACCAGGCTCGGAGCTGAAGGCCTGATTTCTACATCAGTTCCTTTGTGTCTTGTAACTGTATGAAACTAAACATACTGTAAATCTCTGCAGCAAATTAATTTACTGTTGTTCATGAAGATTTAATTAGAGAGCTTTAAGTTTGTGTCCAACTCTTGTAAAAACAGCTCATTAGCAACAGCAATGCGGTGATTACTCTTTACAGACTGATGTAGTTTGATTAAATTAGTTGGTTTTGTGGTGAACTTCCTTTTTCCTGCTGTTGGTGGATTTTTCTCATGACTTTTCCTCCGAGCCTTTAGATTAACACCGGATTACTCTCTCTCTCTGTAGATTAGATCGGAGTGTAGTTTGTAATTCGTGTCTCGGGGCTGAACTCGGCGGGATCTGATCCAGAGATATCTCTGAAAACATCTGCTGATCCACTGTGTGCGAAACATTGAAGCTGTGTCTGCGGCTCGGACTGAGGAGACGAGGAGACGCCGGAGGGAAAGAGAAATACTGGTGCATCAAACTTTTGTTCAAGTTGTGTCACTGACTCTGAATCTGTTATCGGACACGTATTATGAGCTTTTTGCCTCTACCTGTTTCTCTCAGTTGCATTTTGCTTAATTATCAGTCAAAAAAAATCCTCTATCGATATATCAGCCGGCCGATATACCAAGCCGATATTAGGGCATTTTCTCAGCCGATATCTCAGCGACCGAAAGTGATGGAGACATTAAGTCATTTCTCATAAATAAAGAGTTTAGTAGTGCTAGGCTAGTGCTAGGCAAGTGCATGTCTATGGTAACTAGTAGCCTGCATTCCCGCCTGAACCAAATGCATTCTGTCCTCTCTGGCCATTATATAGGTCTGTGTAACACCTCATTTGAAAGCTAAGACCCACAAAACTGATCTTTTTTCTTGCGTTGTTGCTGTGTTGTGTCACCTTTTTTGTGTTTTTTTTTTGTCACATTTTTGTTGAGTTTTTGTAATTTTTTGGTTGAATTTTTTTCACATTTTGTTGCGTTTACATCCTTGTTTTCTTCTCATATTTTTTTGTGGCTGTTTTGGTGCTTTTTTCCGAAGAAGCTTTTTGATTAGGGCAGTGTTTTTCAACCTTTTTTGAGCCAAGGCACATTTTTTCCATTGAAAAAATCCCGAGGCACGTCACCAGCATAAAATGTAAAAAAAATGTAACTCTATAGCCTATATTCTCAATATAAAGTCATTCTGATCAAAGTGCTGAATCGGACCACCGTATAGTCTCGCTAGCCACAGTGCCACAGTCACAGCCCTGTCACATTCATGCATGGATAATTCTCTTGTCTCAAAGAAATCCTGCTGCCATTACTGATATGGAAGAGTATTACATGGTTACTCTGCTGATCACTAGACCGCACTGAGACTCCACAACGGCACATTATTTGCGGATAATTAATTTATTTTCAAAACAGTTTTTTTTTTGGACCAACTTGGTGAAATTGGATAATTTCCAAAGGCACACCAGACAATATCTCACGGCACACTAGTGTGCCACGGCACAGTGGTTGAAAAACACTGGATTAGTGTAAAGCCAAACTGGAGAAAATGGGATCCGTTCAGGTGGGAGTTAAGAGGTTAAAAACAGTCTGACCCAAGCACAGGGCACCTGAGGCAAATCACTGATTCACATCAGACGACCCATAGAAATGTGTCGACTGAATATATTTTGTTTAAATATTATATTTGAGCAGCTTCCTGGTTGTAGCTACGCAGCGGCGGAGGGATCTGCTCGGTTACCGGATCTACAGTAGTTTGTTTACCTGCGTGGAATTCACAAAGGAGCTTTCTACAAATCAGATATGGCAACATTTGGAGGACGAACCCATGATTTTGAAGAGGTCTTTAATGCAGGCTACTAGTTACCATAGACATGCACTAGCCTAGCACTAGCCTAACTCTTCAACAACATTCTGGATTGAGTCGAGTCTGAGATCATGCCATCTTTAAAAGTCTAGAACTCAACCATCGACTTAAACAGAGATCTATCTTTCTAACATCCGCTCTCCGCTCTCTGGTCTCCCCTCAGATATCCGCGGCCTGCAGAGCTTCCTGGACCAGACCTCCAGAGAAGGCGTGGACGTGGCCCTGCAGCGCGTGGAGAGGAACATCTCGCAGGTGTTCGCCGACCTCTTCACCACCATGAAAACGGAGGAGCTGAACCGCTACCGGGACACTCTGCGCCGAGCCATCCTGCTGCTCAGCCCCACCACCGCTCACTCCTTCATCCTACAGGTATGAACCCCCCCACCTCGCACTCCTTCATCCTACAGGTATGAACCCCCCCACCTCGCACTCCTTCATCCTACAGGTATGAACCCCCCCACCTCGCACTCCTTCATCCTACAGGTATGAACCTCCCCACTCGCCCCGTGCGGCTGATGGATTTCAATCTCCCCACAGAGTGATAATAGAGCACTCTCTCCAGGAGCTCGTGGGCAATTTTTGTGATTGTTCTCGAGATGAAAAGCCTGATTTCACTGGCAATTTTTTCCAAACCGAAATCATGCTTTTCTTTGTGTTTCTCAGGAGTTTTAATCAAAGCAAGAACGAGGAATGAAATCTCTCTAAATTACACGTAGATATGACGGTCGTCTGGTTTTTCCCAAAACAAAGAAACGCAAGAGCTTAGCAGGAGGGGGCACGAAAGCGATGATAAAACCGGATTCTATATTTGAACATTATGGTCAAAATAAAGCTCTTTTTCCCCACCTGAACCGAGTTTCGACTCACCCAAATCTAAAAGCTTCTTGACAAAAGCATCAAAACAGCATCACAAAAATGAGACGAAAACGTGCAACAAAAAGGTGACAAAGAAGAGCGATGAAAATGGAAAAAGATCCGTCAGTTTTTCTAGGTCGTAGCTTTCAAAGGAGGCGTCACACTGGCCAAAAGCTTTTAGATTTTGGTAAAGTCGTACTGGAGAGAAGGCATCGGTGAAGGGTTAGAGGTTAAGAGTCTGAGAGTATTTAGTTGTTGGTAATTGTTGAGGTCTGAGGAAAGACCAGACTGAACGTGGCTCCGGCTCTGCCTCAGGTCCAGACTGTGAGGACAAAGCCACACTGAGCCACACCAGCTCCAGCCCGGAGACTCTAACGCGCCTGGCCTGACCGTGCGGGGTCAAGGGTTACCGGAGGAAGCTGGGTTTAGACTCAAAACATGAACAGCCTGATGTAAACACCGAAATGTTTGCTTGTGTTGGAATGTGAACACGCTACCCGGGCATTCTATTTTTATTTAATTATTATGTTTTTGTCCATCCATCCATCCATTTTCTTCCGCTTTATCCGGGGCCGGGTCGCGGGGGCAGCAGTCTCAGCAGAGATGCCCAAACTTCCCGATCCACACACACCTCCTCCAGCTGTTCTGACCCCGAGGCGACACCAGGCCAACTCGGAGACATAGTCCCACCACCGTGTCCTGGCCCTTCCACGAGGCCTTGTCCCACTAGGACATGCCTGGAACACCTCCCGCGGGAGGCGACCAGGAGGCATCCGGAACAGATGCCCGAGCCACCTCAGCTGGCTCCTTTCGACGTGAAGGAGCAGTTTGTTTATTTATTTATTTGACAGGGACGTGGCACAAGAAATGTGTTGCACAGACCAGAGATAGCGACAAGCTTTGTTTCATCTGTGGTCCCTGGGCAGAGGCAAAGTGACAGCAGGTTTAACCTCTTCACTCCCGCCTGAACCGAGAGATCTTTTTCCTCACGTCATCAGATTTTTTTTCCACCATTTTTTTGTTGGGTGTTCATTGTTGTTTGTTGGGTACACTCAAACGGCTCAAAGACTTACACCAGCGTAGTGTCCCGCTAAAGGCCGAAGTTGCCTCACCCACACGGACACGGAGAGTGGAGTGTGTGGGGCGCGCCATGAGAAAGAGGAAGTTGCGTAAAGAAAGAGAATGTGGTCAGGTGTGTTACCCATAACCCGGCGTGCTGACTGCGTTATTCTGAAGACGTCTGTCAGGTCCATATTCTCCCTCCGTCCGCTCGGTCCCCGCGGAGCGATAAACTCAGGCCAGGTGTGAGTGCAGCTGTTTGAACAGGTGTCTCGGACCTCATTCATTTTAATGCGGTTTTAATATTTCATCAGCTCCGGCGCCGCGTGATGTTTACGAGAACGCGCTAATGACCAGGCGTGTTTACACAGGACGCCACAGCTGCGCTCGCGCAAACACGGCTCCATCAGCGCCGTTAGCCCGAGTCAGAGGTTTCCCGGTTCATCCAGTTCTCTTTAGGTTTGGATATTTCCACAGTGTCGCCAGAATATTCCACAGTCTGACATTAAAGTTCCCTCAGTGGACAGGAAAGTCTTAGGTACAACTTGTCATGATTTAAAACAGGCAGCAACCTTCCGCTCTGTCGGTACAGCTGCATTTTTTGCCTTTTTCTGTGAACTGCATCTGTGGTTCCTGTGCTCCATACTTTTGCACGTCTTTGCTGTGTTTTCGTGGAGATTCGGTGGATATTTTTTACTGCAAAGAGTCCGTAATGGTCCTGAAGAAGGCTACGCTAAGCTAAGCTAGCTAACAAACAGCTAGCTCTTTATCAACTAAACCCATTTGAGACCTACCATTTCTTCTTCTGAGACACTGAAGAAGCACCAAGAGGAGCTACAGGAAACAAAACGAGGAGGTATCCGGGTGAGAATCACAGCTAAGCCACACATGCCATCTATTGTTCTGGCTAATGGACGTTCACTGGAGGATAAAACAGATCAACTGCTAAGCTCTTCCCAGAAGATGGTGAAAGACTTTTGTGGAGCTTATTGAGCTGCGCAGGAGGAAGAGGAAGGAGGAGCTGACCAGTGCAGGACACCACGCTCTGAAACAGAGACAACCTGGATCAGAGGATTTCACCAACATGCTGCTCAGGCTGACCCACAGCGGTGGCTCAGTGGCTCAGGACTGACGCAGTTTGGCGCCCCCTCCAGCAGGTGGGGCTCTCGACGGCCGCCTCGTTCGCCTGACGGAACATTGCAGCCCATTTCGCCTTGATCTGGAGGATATCTCTCCGTAATTGCACCAAACTTGTCCTCCGTTACAACCTGGGCTTGACATTAACACCAAGCCCAGTGGGTAAAGCCGTCTCCCTAACTAACCATGGTGGAGGGTGAAACGTTTCCATTTTTACTTGTAGTTCTCTCAAAGGCACTGCTCACACTGATATAGCGTTACTCTGTAGGTATATCAGTAAAGGTATATGGTCTATAAAGGTATATGTAAAGGTATATGGTCTATAAAACCCTAAATGGACTTGTCCCGCCCCCATTACAGGCGTTTATACAGCTGAATAAATACAAACACACGCTCATCAAGCAGAGGAGACTGTAAAATCCCATTTAGAAAGACTTCTTTTGGACAATCTGCCTTCTCAGTACGAGCAGCTCACTCCTGGAACTTGATCCCAACAGAACTGAGGAACCTGACCTCACTCCACACTTTTAGAAACTCTGTGAAGAAGTGGCTTTTGGACAATCAGACATGTGAACACAACATGGTCGCATATTTAATGTTGTCATTCATCATTCACTGTCTTTTTATGACTCTGTGATGGAGTTTTTGCTGTATGTTTGTGCCTGTTGTTTGTCCTGTCATGACATCAACCTGCCATGGGACTACGGATGAAAATTAGCCTTGATTAATGTGCACTGTCCCAATTCAAACAAAGACATAAAGCTACAACTCTACAACTCCCATGAGCACTGCCTGGAGAGCGACTGGTCTTCCGTCGGAACCCGCCCCCGCCTCGGATGCAAACAGTTTTTTCTCCCAGGAAAGTTTTCAACAAAGACGTGGAGACAAGACGAAGCCAGAAGACGAAGAGAGTGAGTGGAGGTAGTGGAGGAGGAGAAGGCTCAAAGAAACGATGATGCACGGAGGCAAAGATAAAGGTCGTTCGATGAAAAATGGAAAGAAAATGGAGAATGGCTGTTCTATGAGGATGCTAAGCAAGTTGAGTACAGTTCCGACTGCTGCAAATACAGTGGTGAGTCACGAGCCTGTGCAGTGTTGATACTTTGTCACTGTCAATGAGTGCACTGGAAAAAGAATACCGTAAATTCTCTAATACTGGCCTGTATTCCATTACCGGGTCTCTAACAGTGGCCGGGTTTGTGGCTGGCGGAGGCAAATTAAAGCCGGTCTCTAAAACAGGCCGGGGCTTTTATTAGAAACTATAGCAGTAGAAATATTTCCCATGTTAGGAGTTTGTCTCATACTGGTGTAAATGAAAACCCATGTTCAGGAAGTAAACAAACGGGAACCCGGGCCGAGGGGGACGCTGCGGAGGAGCTGATCCCAGCGTAACTTTGACACAGATTTAGCCACTTTTCAAACCTCCTGTCACTATGTTTGGAAACAGGGTTTTAATAAAGTCTCCATCGCGTCTTCAAAGCACGTCCAGCTGCTCCGTGTGCAGGTCAGTCCCACGCCTCAAAATAACTCCTCCCATCAGCGCGAGCGTCTCGTCTTCTCTCGGGTCAGTCTCATGATCGATCACAAACACAAACGCTCCGTCTAAACTCGCCTTTTACACGAGAAAACAACAAATAATCCGGTCCACGGTAAAAACGAAACAGAAACCTGCAGTGACACTGATGTCAAAGCTCCGCTAACAGCAACGAAACACTTCCTGTTGTCCCGACAAAATAAAAGGCGTCAATGTTCCAGCCGCTGGGAGAGGGTTTGAAATGTTCATTAATAAATGAACCTTATATTTTAGGTGCAAATGGACACAAATCTCGTTTTTCTTTGTTTTCCTTGTCGTCCGTTTTGCTCAAATAGAAATAAAGGCCTGTCTCTAATTGTGGCCTGGTTCCAATAAAGGCCTGGTCCTCGATGCCCTTGAGTAAATAAAGGCCCCGGCCTATATTAGAGCATTTACGGTAATCATCTTTACTAAGAAATGACATAAACTTACCTGAATTACTAGATTAAATTTGAAGTTTGAGTAGATTTGCTCTGGTCTTACTTCAGATAAAACCTCTTATCACCAACAGAACTAGTACATTTCTTTTCTTTGTATCATTTCAAGTGAATAAGACCATTTATCTAATTTTTCCAGAGTGGTTTGAATGTCCGTCTGTCACTGAGATTCCCATAGTCGTTCCATATGTGCTGCTCATTACGTTTCGGCGTGGCGTTCATAACGTGTTCATTACCTGGAGCTAAACTGAGAAAACCGTCTGATTTTACGCTCGAAAACTCGCCTGGCTTCCCGGAAAGTCTCGGCGCTGTTTTTTTCTCCCTGAACAAAGACGATTTGAAGAGCCGTCAGACCCTCCCGGTTTGCAGAGCCCCCCCCCAAATTACCCCTGCGATTCAAAGCCCCTCTCTGACATTACCCAGGGTGCACCGCTCTCCCCTCCGCGCTCGCCTTCACGGACTCATCGGCGTTTCCATGGCAGCGGCTGCGAGAATCGAAGCCGCCGGTTCATTAGCGGCGAGATGCAGGACTGAATAAACAGGTGACTGGAGACTCTGGGCGATGCGTCTTATTTCACCGCCGCTTACAATCCGTCCAGCTTGTTAAAGCCGAGCGTGAAACGTCAGATTTGGACGGGGGGGAAAGTCGTGTGTGCTCCGCAGGTTTGTTTGTTGACGTGGAGAACAGAAAGTGGGTCTAACAAAAGTCTGGAAATGTTCAAAACCAGACAAAACACAACTGAAGCGCTTAAATGTCTCTCACATTGGACGAGAAGTGTGTGAGAAATCGACGTCGCCATTTCTAACGCCTGTGTTTGAAGAGGAGAGAGTTTTAGATCAAAGGAAATATAACAGACTCATTATGTGCCTGTGGAGTCACCAAGTGTGTGAAGTATTACAATATTGGCAAGGCAAGTTGGATTGTGGAGGATTATTCAAACAGAAGAGAACGCAAAGTGCTTCACAGTTACAGTGGGAAGAAAAAGTGAGTACACAGTTTCTCACATTTCTGCCTAAATCGGTCACTAAATGTGGGCTGAGCTTCATCGAAATCATAAGAATGAATAAACAGTGTCCGCTCAAACTAATACCACCCAAACATTTACATTTGATCATATTTTTATTGGCCGTAACATGTAAACATTGACAGGACAGCGTGGAATAAGTAAGTACACCGCCTGAATCTCGCTGAACTGCAGCAGTTTTGTATCAAGAGGAATGATCCAAGATTCATCCTGATCGTTGTGAGATCAGAAAAGCAGTTATTGTTACTAAAGAAGGATCAGCAGATGTTTAACACAGGGGTTCACTTACTTATTCCGCACCGTAGTGAATGTCTCAGGTCTTCAAAGTATTGTACACTCTGCACACAGTATATAATACTGTACAGGCGTTCACTCTGCAGCTGCTCAGAGCCCAGGGACAGCAGGACTGAAGGCTGTGCTGGATCTAGTCTGAGCAGGAGCGAATCCAAGCATACAGGGGCTGGGGCAATACAGGGGAACCACTGACAGAAAAACTGCCAGAAAGTAACAAAAATATATTAAAAAATTATATTTATCTTTCAGACTGCAGGAAAAAAGCAGCTCATGTTTAAAAGACTCTCAATTTCTCTGAAGTCGGGCCTCCTTAAATGCTGTCCCAGAACGTTTGAACATAGACTGGAGCATTCAAAATATAAATTATCTTGTGGCTATTGAATATTGATTAGACTTGAACCTACCTTTAAGGGACTAGATCAGGGGGACCCAAACTTTTTGTCTCCGAGGCCAAAATGAAAAAGTGCCTGTGAGTCGCGGGCCAAACACAGCGATGTCAAGCACGAAAAACACACAGAAATGCAAATCATAAAGTTACTTTCTTTCATTTACTTTTAATGTTTTTGATAGCCCACATTTGCATTTGTGTCTATCTATGAAAATAACGTGCTATATTAAAACAAATGGTAACTATGGCAAAAGCCTAGCTTTAGTGGAACAAAATCAACCATTGTAGCAATTTAGTGCAAAAAAAAACAAACACCTGTATCTACAGCACCTACAGTAACTTTACCTCATTTGTTCACTCAAAGAAAATGCCACATTACATTATTTTGAAAGTGTCAGTTCAGCATCAATTATTTTATAAGTCATTTTTAACATATACTGTTGTTGACGTCAACAGCCTTTGCAATAAAAGTTGGAAAACTGTGAAAGTTGATGCTACAACGCTCTGTAATTGATAAATACCAAGACACCACAACAGTGAAACAGCGCCTCCAATTTGACGCTAGAGGTCAAAAAGTGTACTGCATCCATATTTACCATTGAGAATGAATGGAAGAGAGTTAGTATTTACCACACACAGCGCAAAAGTCACTCTCTGGCGGGCCACTTTGGGCACCCCTGGACTAGATGCAAGTTAGCCATTTTATCCTCACTGCTGCCACCTCAGGTCTTACGTGTAACTGCAGCTTCTATATTAAGCTCGTGCATGACGGCACTTTGGACCCGACGTATCACCTTTCTGAGTGACAGTGCAGGATTTTAGAGGCAGTTGTGGTGAACAGGTCAGAGCTGAAACATGAGGACATGGAGGAACATGTAGGGGGAGGAAAATACTTAGATTTAACATGTCTCAGGTCTTTCTGCAAAGAGAAATGCTGCAGCGGTTTGACAAACAGGCAACAAGTTTCCCCAAAAAAGCTGCATCAGTCCGACAGTCACTCACTGTGTATAGAAGGTCATTTAAAAAAACAAGAAACAAAACTGTAGTCCACTCTAATGTCACATTAATCTGAATGCTGAACACAGAGTAGAAGATTTTTTAGCAACACTGACTTGCAGAGTTTTGGTCTTGTTCGGCGGGTTCTTCTGCATCAGTATGAGAGTCCAGCAGCCCCGTCTGTCCTTGAGCTTCATCGTTGTAAATAATCACTTCCTGATCTGAAAGTAAGAGCAGCTTCCTCCGGTGTCGGGCCGGCGACGGTGCTAACTCGCCTCACGGCCGCGCTCTGGTCAGGCAGGTCATTATCCCGAGTTAGCATCATCGTTAGCATCGCCGTTAGCCGCTGACCTTCTCCGCGGCGGGTCAGGAAGCCGGGTCAAATGTCAAACGCGGAGACAGCGGGGGAGATTGGGCCTAACGAGCCACCGTATGCGATCACGGGCGATGAGTTCAGGGCAGAAGGCAAGAGAAGGAGAGTAAAGTATAACAACAGAGGAGAACAATAACATTTAACCAGTTTTAGGATGTTTTCTAATCGTTTGTGTCTAAAAAAATATCCTGGAGCCTGAGGATTTGAAAGAAATTGGTGTAAATCAGACGTTAACAGCGTCAAAACACAAAAATGCCGCCTGAATGCCCCTCTACGGCAGCACTTCCTGGTTGTGAGTCAGTAGTATGTTTCACAGTGTATCTGCACAGCGCCCCCTACTGTTCTGGAGTGTGCATGATCAGGCTTTTAAAGTGAACAAAACACATTAACAAATGTGGTGGAGTAAAAGTAATCAGTTTTAAGGGGCTAGATGCAAGTGGCCATTACATACTCACTACTGCCACCTCAGGTCATACGTGTAACTGCACCACCTATATTCAGCTCGGGTTAACACCTTTTTGAGTGACGGTGCAGGATTTTAGAGGCAGTTGTGGTGAACTGGTCTGAGCTCATTTTACACATTAGGACATGGAGGAACATGTACGGGAGGAAAATACTTAATTTTAACATTTTGAAACTCTGCACAGTCCCTTTAATCTGCTTTTTGACTAAATGAACAGTGAGCAGTGAATCATAAGTGGGTTATTTTCTGGACAATTAGTCAATTCTATTTGTCTGGCAAGTTAAATTGATGTATTGCTGTAATCCAGTTCCTCCCAAACTTTTAAGGCTTTGTCTCCCCCTCACTTTAGAAAGTTACTGCCGCTTTTTATCGATTTAATTCGGTTCAGTTATGTTCATTCAAGACGCTGCAGGTGAAAGCATCATTTTCTCTCCCTTAAAGGAACAGGCCACCGTTTTACATACTGAGATGTTCTTACCTGAGTTTAGACGAGTTCTTTAGGACCTGTCTGGTCTTCACCCGTGCCTTCAGTCACATAAACACAGTGCAGACGGCGTTAGCATTTAGCCTCTCCCTCTCTCCTCTATAGCTCCAAAACAGGTCAAGATAGAAGCTACCAAGCTCTTCCAGGTTTTCCCTATTTAAATATGGTTACGTGAAGTGTTCCACTACAAAGTATAATTACACAAAATTAAACAATGTGGATTTTCTAAGTGGATAAAAAGTGGAAGTATATTGTAAGGCGTAATAATACCAGGAGTTGTTTGGCATCCGCACAGTAATATTTATTTATTTATTTATTTGAGCAGACATTTTGCTCAAAAGGAGTCGGCTGAAGCAAAAGCTTATGAGCGCCTACCCCCAACTCAAAATGATAACACTTTTCATTTCTCATAGTACAATCAATGTAAACAAAACAACAACAAGGAACAATAGCAAAAAAATGAAGAACTTGTTTCCTTTCAGAACAGCTTTTTGACGCAAACCAAACTCACAACCACTGTTTGAGCTGTTCACATAATAACAGAACCAAACACTATTACAAGAACGGTCCTGTTTCCTCCAGTTTGGCTTTACCCCAGTCCAAAAGCTTCTGGAAAAAAGCTGTGAAAACAATGATGGAAATGTGAAAAAAAAAGTGAGAAAACATTGACAAAAAAAGTGACGAAAAATTCATGAAAAAGTGGCAAAAATGTCACAAATATGTCACAAGAAATTGACATAAAATGTGACAAAAAAATGACAAAAATGTGACAAAAAAATGACTATTCACATAATAACAGAACCAAACACTATTACAAGAACGGTCCTGTTTCCTGCAAGATCCCTACAAAGCAAGTAACAAAGCGACCATTCATATATTTCTTTCAGTTTCCAAGGCCAAATATCACACACACTCACTTGTTTTCATGACATAAGGGCACATTAATACACGTATTATACTCCGTGTTCTTGTTGCTCCAGTTGTCATGACCAGGCTCAACACAATATAAATCTATGTGCATTTGTATTGCATTATAATTATTTATGTATATTTTATTATGTACAGTGTATGATGTCACCCCTACATCGAGTGGTGCGTTAAAAAGCCGGGTGTAGATCGGGCCAGTTGAAGAGGGCAGTACCTCCATATCAACAAACCTGCACCAGCCGCCCTAAGGGCTGATTTTGTAGGTGATGTTCCTGCTGTAAAGTGCTTTAAAAGATGAGGTTTCTGAGCCCGTTGGGAGGGGCTCATTCTTTATTTTGTTTTGAGCAATAGAAATGACAACCGTTCCAAGCAGTTCCAAACACTCTGCTTTAATTAATCAATGTATAATGTAATTGATTCTATTGCTCCCTCTAGTGGCAACTCATTTCTTCTTTTCTGTACTTTTCTTTACTTTTCAAGTAATATCTTCACTTTACTGTGCGGACGCTCAACTTCACAAGTTTGGATTTGGGATTTTGGAATGTCTAGTTCCTGCCTGATTTACTGAAGTTCGAATTCCAAGTTTTTACAGATTTCTTTTTACTTATCGCTTATTCAAAAGATCCAAAATCTTCCCTCTGAAATCATGTTTTGAACCAATAGCCTTGAAGCCTCGCTATTTACGGCGGCGCCTCCCTGACCCCGCGCTCCTCTAAAACCGCCCCGTAAACGGATCACGAGCCGCTAAACGCTGATGAACGGCGGTAATCGCTCGCTTATTCATTTTTCACAGTCGGTTTGTGATGTTTTTACTGGAGCCGAGGCGTCGTTAAACCCGACCTGAAAATCACCTTCATCTCGGCCGCGAAAATCACCGTCGCCCCGCGGCCCGTAAAAACACGCCGCCCCCGGGTTTCCAGAGCCGACGAATCGGGCAAAAAAAAAAAATCCACTTTTCCCGAGCTCGTAATTACGTCTTTCGCTCGTCAAAAAAAACGGGACCGGACTTCGATTTCGCATCATTCACGCCGCGTTTC
This sequence comes from Gobius niger, assembly GCF_951799975.1. Lineage (NCBI taxonomy): Eukaryota > Metazoa > Chordata > Actinopteri > Gobiiformes > Gobiidae > Gobius > Gobius niger. Next base: position 26,678,759 of record NC_136870.1, on the reverse strand, counting down.
CCCTCTCGCTGCGTGAATGGCGGCCGCTCTCCGTCTCCATGGTGACGTCACCCCCTGTCCCGTCTCCATGGTGACAGACAGTCTGCTCGTCTCCGCGGCGACAGGTACCGCCTCGTCTCCGCGGTGACAGACGGGAACAGGAAAAAAAAAACTTAAACGTTAGAGAAATCGATTTGAAACTTCTGCTGTAAATGACTGACATGAATATCTGTCAGTTTGATTTGATTTTGATTTATTTCCACATGATAAAAAACAATAGCATGGTCACATCTGGGTTCACAGATGAGATGGAAGATTTCCGAAAAACCCTCACGGGGCTTAATGAGTGGCAGCCTCCATAAATTCAAATTAAAAGCAAATGTGAGGCATGCAGTTGTCAAGAAAATACAGTAAATTAAAACACATTGTCAGGAAACACAATCCAATGCTGGGTTTAGAGATGTATCCCAAGAGGAAAGTAGCAATCACTCATTAGCAAAGATTTAAGAGGTTGGGGAACGCTCTGTTGGCAGAATGTTCAATATTTTGGGTCCTCTGTATAGAACACTGAGCTGGGAGTGTCTGGAGCAAAAGAAGCTCTGATTAGATTTCTGCTGAGAGTGGGAAATCTATGAAACACATTGTTAACCTCTTAACTCCCACCTGAATGAATCCCATTTTATCCAGTTTGGCTTTACCCGAATCAAAAAGCTTCTTGGAGATAAAGCACTATAACAGCCACAAAAAATAAGGAGAAAGCAAGGATGTAAACGCAACAAAAACGCACGAAAAAGTGACAAAAATTTAACAAAAATGTGACAAAAATTCAACCAAAAAGGGACAAAAAATTAACAAAAATTGAACAAAAATTAAACAAAAAATGTTCAAAAACTCAACCAAAAAATTACAAAAAATCAACAAAAAAATCAACAAAAATGTGACAAAAAATCAACAAAAAAATTACAAAAACTCAACAAAAATGTGACAAAAATTGAATTTTTTTTTTACAAAAACTCAACAAAAAAATACAAAAAATCAACAAAAAAATCAACAAAAATGTGACAAAAAATCAACAAAAATGTGACAAAAATTGAACAAAAAAAATTACAAAAACTCAACAAAAAAATATAAAAACTCAACAAAAATGTGACAAATTAAAAAAAAAAAAAAAAACTGACACAACATAGCTTTCAAATGAGGTGCTACACAGGCCTATATAATGAAGACAGAACGCACTTTTCCCAATATACAACTGCTTTGGCTATTTTTGTACTTATGAAATGAAGGTGTGGTTTCCAGGTCCGGGATTCATCCACCAGGACACACATCAGAACTCACATTCCTGATGGGGATGCCCTCAATATGGACTTTTATAGAAGGGTTTAAACTTTTATGTTGTGTCCCAAAAAATATAAAGCTTGTTTTCTTAATGTAAAAGGGACTATAGGGAGTTTAAAATGTGAAAATGATGTATGTTCCTCCCCCTACTTGTTCCTCCATGTCCTCATGTGTAGAATGAGCTCAGACTGTCACTCAGAAAGGTGTTACTTCGGGTCTGAAGTGCCGTCATGCACGAGCTTAATATGGAAGGTGCAGTTACACATGTGGCCTGAGGTGGCAGTAGTGAGTATAAAATGACTAACTTGCATCCAGCCCCTTTAAGTGATAATTTATTGGCCTTAAACCACGAAGAGAGTTTTTGCCAGTTCTTCATTAACCACATTTATGAGCACATTAGTCTCTTTATGGGAGTTCATGTTTTCATATAAAAAATCAGACATTTTAAGTGTAAAAAGGGCCAATATTTAGATGAGGGATTCAAAGTGTGGAGTCTGATGGAGCCACTAAAGTGCAGAAGTTGTTAAAGAGTGGAATAAAAACGGCCCTAAAGTTGTGTTTATTCCTCCCGTTTTTAGTCTCCCACAAAGGAAATGACCATATTTGGATTACAGCGTCATCTCGGTCAAAATTCAAGAGAAAATTCTATATTTCCTGGAACAAACTGTCATATTAGTTTAATTCAACACAGGATTTTACATTTTTAAGAAGAAAACGGCATGAATTACTTCAGGTATTTGCCTGAAGGGGGCGCTATCGATCATATAACCACTCAAGCTAAAGGTCAGCAGCCATTTTTCATCCTAACGACTTTGATCCAAGTGTTTTATCCGTGTTTTCATTCATTCAGACCCGTGTGTCTGTTCTCCTCCGACTCTCCCAGTGCATTGTGGTCAATATCGACGCGTCTTTGACAACCGGCGCTCGCTACTTCTCCCAGATGCACTGTGGGGGATTTTCAGCGCGCTATTTCAGCCTCCCTGGACATCCGCACGGTTCTATTTCTGCGGAAAGTCACCGCCGTTTTTAGAAAGAACTCATCATTCCTCGCAGGCGAAGCGTCTTGCCCAAGGACACAGGACCTGGACGACTGAACCGCCGGCTCCTCCTCTGACAGACTCTCCTCCTGATTCACCGCGGTCCTGTCAAGCGCCCGCGGAGAACAGCGATCCGGCGCAGATCTCATGAATAAAAATAAAGCGTGGCGTTGTTCCAAAGCCGCGCTGGAACATCTCCCGCCGCGGAGGCCGGTTCCCGAGCCGCCTTTGGTGAAATATCTAATTGTCACTTTTCTGTCAAATAAGATACAAAGATGGAGCGCGTTGCCGACAGAGCCCTGCTGAGTAATCGGAAGAGTTTCCCCCGTGGGCTGCGGCGCTTTCGGACCGCCAGGAAAAGTGATTCATTCGCACAGTCGGGAAATTAGCCCCGGCGCAGGGAGGCGACACGGGCTGATGGAGGCGTTCTTAGCGCCGAGTTCGCTTTCACTCTACTGTAGTTTATGCCAGGCTTAACCCCTTAACTCACACCTGAACCGAGCACATTTTCCCCAGTTTGGCTTTACCCCAGTCCGAAAGCTTCTGGAAAAAAGCTGTGAAAATAGCGACAAAACTGAGACGAAAACAATGATGGAAATGTGACAAAAAAGTGAGAAAACACTGACAAAAAAGTGACGGAAAATCGATGAAAAAGTGGCAAAAATGTCACGAGAAATGGACAAAAAAATGACAAAAATGTCACACAAAAAATGACAAAAATGTGATAAAAAATGACAAAAATGTGATAAAAATGTGACAAAAAAATCACAAAAATTGGATTCAAAAATGACGAAAAAATGACAAAAATGTGACAAAAATGTGATAAAACATTGACGAAAAAGTGATAAAAAATTGACTAAAAAATTACAAAAATATGACAAAAAATGACAAAAATGTGATAAAAAATTGACAAAAATGTGATAAAAAATGGATGAAAAAATGACAAAAAAAAGTTACAAATACCCAACAAAAAAATGATGGAAAAAAAATCTGATGACGTGAGGAAAAAGATCCTCTCGGTTCAGGCGGGAGTTAAGAGGTTAAACAGAATTCCAAGTCACGAATGTGGAGGGAATTTGATGATTCTGAGCAGAGGCTTCCCACAGTTGTTTCCACGTGTTGCGATTAAAGGCTCGGATTCTTACATACTGTCACGAACATCATCCCTCCGCAGCGGGAAAGTTACTATTTTAATTCTTCAGCAACATTCCACTTTCTCCTGTCCGCTCCGTCACCGCCCGCCGCTCTGTTCCTCCCCGACAAAAATACAGATCAACTCTATTTTCAGCCCAGATCAAGCTCCACTTCCAGAACAGGAAAGAGAAGGGAAACAACGACTGGGTTTGAAATCATTGGTGTGAAGGAAGATTCGAGACAAGTAACGTGGAGTAGAGAATATTTACTGGGTGAGGAGTGAAGAGTACAGAACATTTTCACAACGATAGACATGGGTTTTTATCCTAGTATGCAAATGAGCTACGAACAGGGCGTATCCTTAAAGATGATAGGCCCCCCGCAATCTCGTCCTTTCGGTCATTACCCAGGTCACATGACCAGAGGGTTTGATTCATTCAAGTGTGAATCAAATTAATTTACCTAAAATATCGGCCTTTCCATCGGGTATTGGCCCCTTCATCAATCCACATCAGTCGGGCCCTTGTACATTAATACCCTCCGCATTGACTTTATTTCATGAAAATGTCACTTATTTTACAATAACCTGGATATTTCCACCCTGTTGGACCCGATTAAGCTTTTGTTGCTCTCATTAACGTCACTTTTCACTCGCGCAGGACGTAAAACACTTATGAAAGTGAAGGAGAAGCTTTAGATCGATCTCCTCTGTGACTGGACTTGACAGCTCGTCTGCTTCTAAACTGTTATTTCTGATTTTATTAAGAGTTTTGCTTCTCAAACTCCTTGCTTTTGGCTCCTCGTGGACAGGCGGACTGAAGAGGAGGCATTGGGCGTTGATGTCGCGGTAGAAAAAGGGGGCAAACCACGAACAAATCCAGGTGTAACCCAGAGATGACCTGGTTCATGGTCACGTTTATCTCAGGGCCTTGTTTTCCACTTCAGGCCTCGGGGCAGGAGCGCTCGCTGCTCTCCTCTGACCCGCCGCTTTGGAGGTCGCCCTGTTGGAAACCCATTTCATTCCCGAAGGACACGAAGCACAAACACAGGCTCGGAGAGACGGTGGCCTCGGCCGTTCGGTTCCTCTGCGGATGGTTACGTCCCACTCCGGCTCCACTCCACTCCCCTTGTTCACGTCTCACGGTGTTCATTCCGTGTGCGGCGCAGATGTCTCCCGCGGACAGAGCGCTCACTCCTCGCTCGGCCGTCCGCGGTTGCTATGGAGACAGCAGACTCACCATTTGTATTCTGGCCTCACCTCGGTGCAGGCGTTTTGACATAATCCCAGGGCTGAAGCCGGGGCGAGAGCGTGATTAGAGTCAGAGGACCAAACATCGGGCCAGTGCAGGGAAAAGTAGGAAAAGTACAGCGGAATATACTTAAAGTACAACGTACAAGCGAGTTTGAACTACACAACTATACTGAGTGAATGTACTTTATCCCATGTACTGCGTGAACATGTCTGTAAAAGGCAGATGAAGTCCTTTCCACTTGTGTGTGTTTTCCCCAAAGTGTTTGACTTTGCAATACACTAAAGAGGACAAACTACATTTTTTTTCCATTTCTATAAATAAACTAAAGGTCTTGCCAGTATTTTTTTGACAGGACAAAGAATTACATCAACTTTATGGCTAAATAAGGAGCCAGGTGCCAACTCCTGTGGCCCCAAGATGACGATTTTTTCTTTTCTTTTTCTTTTTTTTTCCCACAAAAGTTTAAATTTTGCTTGAGTTAGGAACCCCCCCACACGCATATACTTTTGGGAGGCTCAGCTGATCATCTAAACACAAAAATTGCCTTACGATCAAGCAACATTTGCGTACCTCTGCTATAAACATTCAACATCGTAAAATGTGTCACCACCCCAGAAATGATCCCTGACCCTGCTTGCTGCCCCGTGATTCTGTGATTCTAGATCCGCCCCTGTACAGGTCCTTGAACATATATTCACTAACATGTGAGTTGCAATTCACATTTAACTCAAGGAGAGGCAAATTACAACTGAAATTGTTCAAGAATTACACAAAATAGGATAAAAGAAAAAGGAATAATGTCAATAAATGTGCTGACGACAAATATTGAGTCTCAAATTACACGGTTTAGTCGTGACAGGCCTATGCAGGGTTGCCAGGTCTGCGGTGAAACTGCAGAATTGGGCGACTTTGTAAGATGTAAGATGATGTAAGATTCACAGCACGGGAAAAAAACTGTCTGCAAGGCTAGATGTAAGTTGTTCATTTTTATGCTCACGACTGCCACCTCAGGTCTTATGCGTAGCTGCAGTCTGAGCTCATTCTACACATTAGGACATGGAGGAACATGTAGGGGGAGGATAATACTTTTTTTTTAAACTCTGTATAGTCCCTTTAAATGCAAAATAGGCTATTTAGAGGTTTTTTCTTGATAAAGATCACTATTTTGAATGACAAAATCAGTATGAGAGGGGGAGAAGGGCAGGAGCATGTGGGCTCTGTAAAAAAGTAAAAATATTGAAAAGTCCAGTTATGTTGAATGTCTGTGGATTTTGGGTGTTTTTTTTTGCGGATATTTTTTTCTGCTGAGACCTGGCAACCCATGTACGGCCATGCCTTCTCGTTCATAATAAATAAACAGGCTAATATTTGCTAATGCTAACCCGGCTAGTGCTCACGTCCACTGCAGCTTCTTCTCTCACTGAGGATGCCTTTTTCCGAAACACCATTATTACAGAGAAACACTGACCTCTGCAGTGCTTCATGTCGCCTTTAGAGTCAGTCAAGTGTGTATGTTAAGTAGCCATGTGCTCCGGGTGCGAGTCAGGCCTTCAAACTAACACAACAGAGCTGGGAAAAGCCTTTAGACTTCAGTGAGGCGTGAAGTGCTGTCATGTTTCTGTCCCAGCTCGTGCTCTTTCTCCTGTATTTGCTCGACTCAACCTTGACCGAGCGTTATTTTCGAAGTGAGGATTTATCTCTCTTTAGTGTGAGCAGGTGAAGCCCCGCAGTCCCAGTTTACTCCTGCGTCAGCCTCACTCACTCTCTCCTGTGTTTTTCGGTCTTTAGTCCAGTCCCTCCGCCTCCGCTCCATTAGCCCTGGCTCAATATGGACACAGGGTCGGCCCATTGACTCCGCTCGGAGCCAAGATGGCGCCCGCGTGCAGCCGGTGTCCCCTCGCAGCCTGTGTTTGGAGGGACACGAGCCGCCGCGGGCGCCTCTGCGGTCGTTAGGGGCTTTGGAGCGAAATATGGAGCTGTAAAAACAAAAGCTGCTCAGGATTTGGATTCAGGGGAAAAAGGAAAGCGGGTTCAGCCGAGGTTACGGCGAAAACCTGTCGAGATGAAATATGGGTTTATGGGAGAAGTCCGACAAAATGCCACAGGATTACGTTTTAAAGAGCCAAGAGTTGGGAAGTCACTGGTTTCTTGTCAAGGCGAGAAGCTGCACGGAAAAAGGGAAACAAATGTAGAGTCATCAGTGAGTGTGTCTATTTACTGTAAATAAGATAAGATAAGATAAGATAAGATAAGATAAGATAATCCATGATGGTATTTAAATTTAAATGGTAAATGCTCTCATCTTATTCAGGGCTTTTCCACCTACATTAGGCTTTAAAGGAATAGGCCACCGTTTTTACATACTGAGATATGTTCTTACCTTAGCTTTGACGAGTTCTTTAGGACCTGTCTGATCTTCCCTCGTGCCTTCAGTCACGTAAACACAGCGCAGACGGCGTTAGCATTTAGCCTCTCCCTCTCTCCTCTATAGCTCCAAAACAGGTCAAGATAGAAGCTACCAAGCTCTTCCACGTTTTCCCAATTTAAATATGGTTACGTGAAGTGTTCCACTACAAAGTATAATTACACAAAATTAAACAATGTGGATTTTCTAAGCGGATAAAAGGGGGAACTATATTGTAAGGCGTAATAATACCAGTAGTTTGAAATCTGTGCAGTAATCTTCACTTTACTGTGCAGATGCCTTTGTAGTGTAACACTTCACGTAACCATATTTAAATAGGGAAAATGTGGAAGAGCTTGGTAGCTTCTATCTTGACCAGACAGGTCCTAAAGAACTCGTCAAAGCTATGGCAAGAACATATCTTAGTATGTAAAAACGGTGGCCTATTCCTTTCAGTGCTTTACAGCAGTGTTTTTCAACCACTGTGCCGTGTCACACTAGTGTGCCGTGAGATATTGTCTGGTGTGCCTTGGGAAATTATCCAATTTCACCGAGTTGGTCCAAAAAAAAAAAACTGTTTTGAAAACAAATTAATTATCCGCACATAATGTGCCGTTGTGGAGTCTCAGTGCTGTCTAGTGATCAGCAGAGTAACCATGTAATACTCTTCCATATCAGTAATGGCGGCAGGAAACCAATTTCTTTGAGACAAGAGAATTATCCATGCATGAATGTGACAGGGCTGTGACTGTGGCACTGTGGCTAGCGAGACTATACGGTGTTTCGATCAGCACTTTGATCAGAATGACTTTATATTGACAATGTAGGCTATAGAGTTACATTTTTTTTACATTTTATGCTGGTGACGTGCCTCGGGATTTCTTCAATGGAAAAAAGGTGCATCTTGTAAGTTTGTTATTTTTATGCTCACTACTGCCACCTTAGGTCTTACGTGTAACTGCAGTCTCTATGTTAAAGGGGGGTATTATGCAAAATGGACTTTTTCAAGCTTTACATCATGTTATTCTGTCATTCCCTCATTAAAAACATGCCTGAAGTGTTGCCTTGGCACATTCACGTATTTCTGAGTAATCTGTAAAAACTCTGATGGCGGCCATTTTAGGGATAGGTTTGCCTGAGTCCTCCTAGGAACGCCCCCACCTCCTGGAGACGCCTCCGAGCTTTCGTCACCAGCCGAGTAACCAACCACTGCTCCTCAGCAGAACCCCCTCCCCACTGATGCCACAGACAGCGTGTGGAGGGGGCGTGTCGGAAAGGCTCAGAGGTTCTTAAAGAGACAGAGGCCTATTTCAAGACATTCACTACAGCCATTTTGAGAGAGACATTTTATACAAGGCAGTTATTCTAATTTACTGCATTTACAGACCAACAGAAGGTTTGGTCATCATTGTAGTGTGATATAGACTGGTGCTGTGTGATTGAAAAAAAGCAGAATAACCCCTCTTTAAGCTCGTGCATGACGGCCCATCGGACCCGAATTAACACTTTTCTGAGTGACGGTGCAGGATTTCAGGCCGTTGTGGTGAACAGGTCTGACAGGGAGTTTGCTGGTGTGGTTTGGTAGCGTCGCATCACATGACCACACCCTTCTGATGATTAAAACTGCACCTCGGATTACTGGATCCGCTCGGCCTCAGATACAGGACTTGTGTTTCCCTTCAGGAAGACGTCTGTGTCGCCTCAAAACTCAGAAATCTCGTTTCAGAGACAGTTTTTATCCTGCGGCGGTGAGGCTCATGAACAATACCCTGAAGGAGAGCTGAGGCTTTTGTGTTCTATTGCTGGAATGTTTGTATTGTGTTCATGTTTTTATATGTAGATTGTTTCTTGGAGAGAGCGCCGGAGGTCGCCGGGGCAGAGCTCTTTTCACTTGCTTTTGGTACTTTGTATTTGACGCATAAGATAAAAAAAAAACCTTGAAGCTTGAAAAGTAATATATTTTTGTCATCAAACATAGTCGTAATCAAACATGGCGGCGGCGAAGGAACTATTTCTGGACTCAAGAGAAGACTGAGTTTTTTATTTTAACCATGAAAGAATTAAAAGTAGTGAATATTTTAGATGGAAAGAAGCCTTGTAATGTAAATGTATGTAAAATGGTCTCTGATCGTTTAAAGGAGGCTGGTTTTCCTCCACTCTGACCAACAGACGGAAAACCTTAAAGGAACAGGCCACCGTTTTTACACACTGAGATATGTTCTTACCTTAGCTTTGACGAGTTCTTTAGGACCTGTCTGATCTTCACCCGAGCCTTCAGTCACGTAAACACAGCGCAGACGGCGTTAGCATTTAGCCTCTCCCTCTCTCCTCTATAGCTCCAAAACAGGTCAAGATAGAAGCTACCAAGCTCTTCCACGTTTTCCCTATTTAAATATGGTTACGTGAAGTGTTCCACTACAAAGTATAATTACACAAATTTAAACAATGTGGATTTTCTAAGCGGATAAAAGGGGGGACTATATTGTAAGGCGTAATGATACCAGGAGTAGTTTGGCATCCGCACAGTAAAGTGAAGATTACTGCGCGGATTTCGAACTACTCCTGGTTTTCCTCCACTCTGACCAACAGACGGAAAACCTTAAACCCAGCTTTAACCTTCCCCAGAGCTCCCTGGTCCACGTCGGTGCAAAGACAGACCCTCAGGACGTAGAGGACGATAAAACATTCAGCCCAAAGTGGACATTCAACAGAACAAGCCCCACCGCTGATCATCCAGGGGGAGGACTTTGAGGAGGTGGACAGTTTCAAGTACCTGGGTGTTCACCTCAACAATAAACCGGACTGGTCCCACAACACCAACGCCCTGCTCTCCACTACGCTGCCGTGTGCCGGGCCCCGGGCCGCACAGAGCGGGACAAGACCAGGAGGGCCGGCTCTGTCATGGGCTGCCCCCTGGGGGACAGGAGGGTGTTAGCCCAGCTCACCTCCATCATGGACAACACCTCCCACCCACTGCACTTGCCTGGCCTGACAGACACTCCTCTCCTTTCGGTTCAAAAGAAGAACCGTCTGGACAGCTCCTCGCAGCCGATCATTTCACGATTTTACCCACATCGGTCCAATCACGCACCGAGAGGCGGGACTTCATTCCCCCAAGACACGGATGCCGTTACCACACTCTGCCAAAACAATAGAGATGTCGGCGCGGCGAGTGATACGATGTTTTCCTTTGCTCTTTCGTCTGTTTTAAATCACACACACACAAAAAAAAATCCCTAAAACCGGAGCAAGAAACAGCCTTGGAAGCGTTCCTCGTAAATAAGGACGTTTTTGGAAAGACTTCCTGCCGCTTGCTTCTGCGACGTATCTAGCGTTGCTCTGATTGGTTGACGCCGTCTGTCAATCACGCCCACCGGGAAATCATTGAGATCATGCTGCTCCCACACTGCAAAAAGTACTTAACTAGATTAGTAAACATCTCAATTTGAGCATAATAATCATAATAATAATCCAATCTTTAGTTGTTTTGATTTGGTAAATTGTTCTTGGGCATTTGTCCTAGATTATTTCACTTGTTCTGAGATGTTTCTGACTCGTTTCGATACATTTCGTTCTTATTTCAGGTCATTTTCTTTGCCAATGGGGTAAGAAAATTGGTCTTATCTCATTGGCAGTTTTACTTTCTTATTTCAAGCGAGATTTGCACTAGAACCAGTTTGAAATGTCCTCAAACAAGCAAAGTAAACTTGGTCCGATCAGGAAAAATGTCTAAATTAGCGAAAAACGCTCAAAACAAGATACATTTCCTCAATTCAAGTCATTTAAGACAATGCTTGATATTTGCTTTTTGCAGGGCAGACTATATGTCTTTGAAATATCTATGAAAAAGCAGGTAGTTTGGCAGGCCAGGCAACCACTACACGGGACTGTAGAGGAGCTCCCTCAGGTCCTTCCTCCCCACTGCTATCAGACTGAACAATAAGACTAAAGTAGCATGAGCAATAAAAAAGTTAAAGCTCTTGATTTTTTTTCGCCGTATTGTGCTCAAAAGTGTGCGCAGATGTCGCCTCCATACGAGATCCTTTTTTGGATCATAAACAGGGGATTAGAATTTACCCATTTCTCAGTTACATTTAAACACCACATCCCCAAAACTGCCAGAACCGGATTATAGCTAATAACGGGGAAACTGAAGAGCACATAAACACTCTCAATTCAAAACTTAAACATAAACCCCCCAGAAAATAACAAAACAAAACCCTTCCACATGTTAAGTCCAAGCCTGTAAAGACTGGAGTCTGTAGGAGCTGCTAGAGTGGAGATGATGTTGCAGGAATAGCCACGAATGAGAGAAAATGGGGGTCATGGCGGGTCGCTGACATCGCCGCGATACCACCCCCTAGTGGCTGAATCCTGTGGGGAATTCATACGTGTCAAAAGCAACTCTAAAGTCTTCACAGAACACCGTTTCTAAAAGTATCCTCCTGTGACCAGTTTCTGTGATGCGCTTCGTGTCCGACAGATTTGACATTTCCAGACGCTTATAAAAGGAGTTTAGGACGTTTTTCTTTACATTCCCCCTGTCCATTTCTTTAATCAAACCCGCCTTAAGTCGTCGTATCTCCCTCAGAGCCGACCCTCTCCTCTGAATTCACTCTGTATGCAAATGAGCTGCCCGCCGCCGGCCAATGGGAGACGCCCAGGAGAGCGAGGCGTTTTAATCTGCGCAGGTGACGCGGATCAGGCGGGATGTCGGATTGGGGACCGCGGGCGTCCATGAGTCAGCTCAGGTCCTTATTTAAATTCAACTTATCGTCTTTTCTTGTAGAGCGGCAGCGGCGAGAATCCCCCGTGACATTCCCTGATGGTCAGTGTCGGGACGGGAGACACACGCGGGGTTTTGGATTCTCGAGATCACGCTCAGAATCGGGAAGCATCTGCGGCAGAACAAAACGGTCTTTCAATGACTGGCTTCTCTTTTCAAAATGTCATTAAAAATCATTAGGTTTGATTTGCTTCTGGCTGTTTAGAACCTGTCCTCAGTCCGTGCTCCGGCCGATGTGTCCTCAAAGTAAATTCCTTCAGTTTTCAAAGCTGCTGATTCCAGACCCGGCCAGTGTTCGAGTGGGAGAGACCCAGGTAGGGATGGGCACCGTTAAACAGTACCTACTTGGAACCGACTGAAAAGCTCCGGTCGGGGTTGGTATTGAAAAAATTTAATTCTTTCGGTGCCAGTTTTCTTCTCCCGCCCTGTGTCCGAGCTTCTCTGCTGCTGTACCTGGTTTGGCCGCAGGCTTTAGTCGGACAGATAAAACCTGCGGGTGCATTTATCGCTTGTGATTTTGGTGCGCGTTCGCGTTAAGTGTTTTGTCATAACGTAAAGCGAAGACTTCCAGGAGTTCGGCAACATAAAGCTGTTTAACCAGTGGCCGAAGCAGCAATGAATGACATAAACTGAGCGTCAGATCTTCTGTTCTCGTGGTGTTTTTTTGAAGGCTGTATATGACTCCAAAGAAAGGCTCAGAGTGGCAGGTGCTGCTCCACCCCCCGCCTCAGCTGAGCGGGCGAAGGGACGCGCACTTCTCTATTTCTCTGCTTTATTAAAATCGACTATTATTCACCACAGCCCTTTTTGTTAAACTGTAGTAAAATGCAAAGAAAAGTGGAGTGAAGAGATTTGACAGGGGCTCATAGTAGACATTATTTCACGCAGCTGTTTAGGGTTTGGTTTTCTTCCGCATTATGTTGCGCTGCTGCTGCTCACGTGCACTTGTAAACAACTCCTCGTGCTCGGCCACGGCTCGGTTCGTTTGTGTAAGTGTGAGCGCGGGCCGTTCGGGGCATCCAGGCCTTTCCTCAAACGAGCTAGAGAGTGGCACGGTTCGGATGTCAAGTGTGAGTGCGCCCTAAATAATATGAAGCTCTTTCAGGCTGTCAATACAAGTTTGGCTGATTTTAGTCTCTCCTTTTCATTTTTATTTAGCCTTATTTTAGTCGACTACAATATCTACAATATATATATTTTAGGCACAATTTTAGTCTCATGAGAAACTTTTAATTTAGTTTTTGTCCAATTTTAGTCGTTAAAAATAACACTTTGACTAAAATTAAGACTAAATATTTTAGTCGACGAAATTAACACTGCATAGGAACAGTTTTGAAATGAAAGGAGAAACAAATACATACCTGTAATGTAAGTGTGTTTGACGAATAAAACTAAAGTCAGCTAGTCCTTCTTATTGTCCAGTGAACATTCATTAGTCAGAACAATAACAGGGCAGAGGCTTGTGTGGCTCAGCTGTGAGTCTTGTTTCCTCTTGTGACGCCTCCACTGCGCTGCAGGTGTGGGGGCTCTCGGTGCCTCTTCGGTGATTCAGAAGAAGACATTTATACGCCTCATGTGTAGAAGTACCATTTACTTTGCTAACACAGTAACACTTTAGTTCACCTTTACCGTCTCCCTCGCACTCAGCAGGTGTCACTTCGCAGCTGACTCGAGAACTGCTCACAGCGGCTTCATCGTGATCCAATTTATCCGCTAACTTCTCGCATTCTCGTAAGCGCTCTGACCTCGCGCGGCTTGTTTTCTCTCTTCGTTTGCGCGTCGCTTTTATCCGGGCGGATTTAAAGTGGCCGCGCTGACAGATTTCACACAAAAAACATAATCCGTCCTAATTGTCTGAGAGGGTGTCAGGCGTCGAGAGACAGGCGGTGTCTGAGCAATCAAAAAAAACAAAACAAACGTGGGACGTGAATAACCCCGTGATGTTCCACTCTCGGGTTCGGCCGTATGGATTCTGTCACGGCTTTTCAATTCTATACGATTTCATTTCATTCTCCATAAAGTATCATTTTCGCTGGACGTTTTTCCCCGTTTGCCCACGCTCCCGATTCATCTGTCTCCATGACAACGCCGCCGGTCCGTCCCGTGCCATTACCGTCTCTTATACATAAACGCTCAAATGTAATGACCGACTGGCGGCAGATGGAAAAGGGGACTTCTATAATGGGGAAAGATTTTTCGTAGATAAAGGTTTGGATATTCTGTTTACAGGGGAAAAAAATGATATTGTTTACTTGGAGCCCAGTCCTTTCAAAGAGCCGTTCAGCAGACTAGCTCTTTTTAATGTTGGATTATTAATATCTCCAGCCAGAGAGCCATCCATAAAGGCCCTTTTTTATTTAAATCATCTAAAATTACAATTTCACTGATGTTTATGCTTTAAAAAAACGTGTTTGTGAATAAAATCTTGCACCACATCTTATAAAAAGAGGCTGCGACTGACTGACAAATCATGTTTAATGCATTTAGCTTTGAGCTTTCACTTGTGTGGCTGCGCCGATGTTGATTCTTGAGATCGTTCGGGGGAGTTCTGGGTAAAATTGACTGAAAAGAAGATCCGGTTTGAATCGTTCAGTTGAATGACATCACTAACTCCAGCACACCAACATCTCAGCTGCTCCTCTGGACATTATGAAGTAGTGGCCCTTCTCCAGGCGCCTCTTTCCAGTGGAGAACCATGGCTGATCTTCATGGCAGTTGCTTCACACTCACACTATTATCATATTTTCAGCGATAACATTAGTTGATTGAGCTAGTTTTAAATGTATGGATTTATTTTGTTGATATATGAGTTATTTGTTCAGAAGGATTTGGGATATTGTTTAGTTTTTGCTCATTCATTCGTCTTTTACTGAGTCTGTAAAGATTTAAATCTCTTCAAAGCTCAATAAATCAGGCAGCAATTAGATATGATGAATACATCCCTCTGATGAAGCCTTCCAAACTTTGCGAAGTCCAAGCCTCTACAGTTTGGAGAGTTTGAATACATGCATATGAAGGGTCTATCTCACTGGCCTGGAGACGAGTTGGAGACTCGAGTTGCCGAGACCATCCCTGCAGATAGTCTCGCCTGGACTAAAGAGACTTCACTCTTTGACATCTCCTTGGTGTCAGACAGACATTGCAGGGACCTCACAGAAAATGTTTTACAGGTTGAGGACAACAAATAGTGTTTGTGACACAATAGACCTCTTGGAGACCACACGGAGTCTTTTTCAAGTCTCCGCGCAGACTCCACTGAAGTTGAACCTATGCTATGTAGCCACACTGCCTTTGCTCTGCCCCATCCCGTCAGACCTTGGAAGCTAAACAGGGAAGGGCCTGGTCGGTACTTGGATGGGAGACCGTTTGGTAACACCAGGAAGCCTGGTGAAGAAGAAGAAGATCTTTATTTATATAGCGCCTTTCACAGACATATAGTCACAAAGCGCTTTACATGAGACAATTGTACATTGACTCCACACTCGGTGGTGGTAAACTACGTTTGTAGCTTCAGTTTCCCCTGGGGGAGACTGACAGAAGCGCTTTCGCGACTACACACGTCTGCGCCAACAGACTCTCTGACCACCACCATACATTCACTCACATCATTCATCCCTATTGTGCATGTTTTTAGTGGTAGGGGAAACCGGAGTACCCAGAGGAAACCTAGGCAGACACGGGGAGAACATGCAAACTCCACACAGACAGGCCCCGTCCAGGTGGGAATCAAACCCAGACCTTCTAGCTGTGAAGCACAAGCACTAACCACTGCGCTACCGTGCCGTGGTGAATGTGGTGTGTGAGTGAGTGAGTGAGTGGTGGTGGTGGTGGTGGTTGTAGGGGCTGATGGCGCAGACTGGTTGCCTCACTTCCATCAGTCTACCACAGGGCAGCTGTGGCTACAATAGTAGCTTACCACCACCAGGTATGGAGTGAATGAATAATGCAGTGAAAAGCGTCTTTAAGTGTCCAGAAATGCTCTATATAAAATTGATGCATTATTATTAATAACCTGTTTGTTTTCACTGAGACTACCTTATGACTTGCCTTCTCTCCAGGGGACGTCTCTGAGACATCTCCGTGACCAGCGGCAGCTCGAGTCTGGGACTAGTCTCCTACTAGTCTCCAGGTCGGTGACATAGGATAGGATTTAGGAGTGGAATAAAAACCTCATTTGGAGAAAACGGCCCTAAAGTTTAGTCCCTTTGTCCGCACATGCGCCCTGTGTATATTTCTCCCGTCTTTAGCCGCTGCCGTCTCCCACAAGGGAAATGCCCATATTTGTCACAGCCTTCTACACATGGATACCGAACATGTCAGTATTTGTGAATGAATAAGTGTGGGAGAGACCAGGGAGCGACACAGCCATGTTGGAGTCACTTCCTGGATAAATCTCCGGCTCAAAGACACAAAAGGTCAGAGAATAAACATCGTGAAGGGAGAGTTCGGTCTGTTTTTACTCTGACATTAAAACTACGATGTTAAGCGAGAAAACTACAAAAGAATGAAGAATCTCAGCACTGACCGTCCCTGTTTTCACCTGCCGCGTCCCGGCCGAAGTCCCGGTTCGTCCTGTCCGCTCTCGTCAGGAACAGCAGGTTTGGTGTAAAGGTCGTGATGGCAGCTGTCGGCGGCGTCGGAGCGAGTTACTGCAGACTCTGCCCTTTACGGACGAGCTCTGATGGCGGCGCGGAAACATCCATTACACCTGCTCCACTGTGGCGGCGCGGGAGGTCAGCGCGGCGGAATGTGGCGCTCTCAGTGTCTGCATCAGTTACGGACTCACGTGCATCAGACTCAGGCTTTTTAAGGAGATCTGCCATGTTATATTCGTGTTCTGTCGACATAAACCGGGCCTTCTTTTGTAAAAGTTGATGCAGGATGCAGGAGGAGCCATTGGGGGCTGGTGCAATGTGATTTGGGCAACTCCAACAGCTGCCCCCACGACCCGGAAAGGAAAAAGTGGAAGAAGATGGATGGATGGATGTTTCAAGGACTAGTTTCCATCCATCCATTTTCTTCCGCTTTATCCAGGGCCGGGACGCGGGGGCAGCAGTCTCAGCAGAGACGCCCAGACTCCCTGATCCACACACACCTCCTCCAGCTGTTCTGGGGGGACCAAGAGGCGACACCAGGCCAGCTCGGAGACATAGTCCCACCAGCGTGTCCTGGGTCTTCCACGAGGTCTCCTCCCACTAGGACATGCCTGGAACACCTCCCAAAGGAGACGACCAGGAGGCATCCGAAAGAGATGCCCGAGCCACCTCAGCTGCTCCTTTCGCTGTGAAGGAGCAGCGACTCTACTCCGAGCTCCTCCCGGGTCGCTGAGCTCTTCACCCCCAGCCACCCTGCGAAGGAAACTCATTTTGGTTGCTTGTATCCGTGATCTCGTCCTTTCGGTCATTTCCCAGATCTCATGACCACAGGTGAGGGCGGGAACGTAGATCGATCGGTAAATTGATCGATCTCACGCTCCATCCGTCCCTCACTCGAGAACAAGACCCCGAGATACTTGAACTCCTCCACTTGAGGCGAAGACTCCCCACCGACCTGAAGGGAGAGTAGTTGCACTCCAGATCTTCAGAGCCTGATTATTAATATCACTTTTTAGGTTTGTTTTGTCAGACACTAAGGTTAGGGATGTTAAAGATCTTTTACCTTTACATGTTTCAGCCGCGTAAAGGTGTAAGTAAAGGTAAAAGATCTTTAACATCCCTAACCTTAGTGTCTGACAAAACTAACCTAAAAAGTGATACTAGAACACAAGTAGACACAATGAACGTTACGAAGTTTATACCTGATTATTAATTATTATTTTTTTGTCTGTATAACCAATGTGATGTCATAGCTGCTCTAGAAGCTTACAGAGGCTCACTCTCAGGTAGTACTAACAACTTTATGGCTAATAAGGAGCCAGATGCTAACTCCTGTGGCTCTTTTTTACAAAAGCGAACATTTTACCTGAGCTAGAAACCCACTATTATGGACAATGCTACTGTTTGTATGATTTTGGGAGGCTCAGCTGCATCTACAGAATCAAGCAAATCAAGCAAAACTTGCGATAAACATTCCCCTTAGGCTACATTGTTGGCTTTTAACATAACGTTCCTTCTTATCCATAAATGCCACTCAGAGTCTCTTGTGTTTTGTTGAATGTCCAGTTTGATGAGGTTGACGTATGTTTGTGCCCAGTTTAGACGTCGCCTTGTGTGACTTTGATTATCGCTCCAAATGTGTGCACAAGAAACAGGGCACAGATAAAACATGACGGTGACAGCTTCTTCCTAACCTGAGAGCAGCGTCTCGCAGTGTCACGTCGGCTGCTCCACTTTAGATCCAAACTCTCCGATACTTTGACAGAAAGAGTTGTCCGTGACCTGGTAAAAGTAAAAGCCACGGGGAAAGTGTCTGCTCCAGGTGTCCCCGGCGGCGTCTTCTTAATGTGCGCGGGTTTGGGTCGGGGTGATTTTCACGAGGTCGGACGGAAGTCAGAAAAAAAGCGGATTATTACAGCGCGCCGTGTACCTCTGTGTACTTTTGTGTACTTATGTGTACTTATGTGTACCTACGTGCACTTCACAATAGGACTTTATGTTCGTGTCCGGTGGTTCATTCATGAATCCAGACACAGCCACTCCAACATCCTCCGCTTCCTGTTCACTCCCTGCCCAAATACGGACGTGTGATTCTAAGCTTTTACAAGGTCATTTCTGCAGGATTTAAAATGATAAAATCGGAATCAAACATTTCATCTCAGTGTCCATTTCTCTGTGAGTGGAATCCAACGGGGACTTTGCACATGTCAAAAACAACTTAAAAGCCTGGCTCTAAAGGGTTTTATTGTTTCTAAAAAATATAGTTTCCTCTTGTGACGACTCCGGTTCTCTGGTTTTTGTTCTCTGGGTTTTTAAAGTTAGCTTTGGGCTTTGATTGACAGGCAGAGTTTACTGCGCTCTCGACTATAGGGCTGGGTATAAATAGGGCTGGGTACCGTACTGAAAAGCTCCGGTAGGGGGCGCTATATTTTCTCTCAAGATGTAAATAAATGATCAAGCCTCAACTCATGAGCCGCTTCAGCACAAACGTAGATGTTTCTTAAAGCGAAGCAAAACTATAACTTACTAACACTTTAGTCATTATCAGAGATGGCAGAGCTGCGTCTGAGCCAGCACTAAACCAGGACTAAACCAGGACTGAATAAGAAACTAGAGCCCTGAGACAAAGAGAAACACATGGGCTTTAGCTTTACCTTTAGCTTTAGCCTCAGAGCCTAACCCCGGGCTCACATTAACTACGGTCCGGATCCGGTCCGGGTTCGGTCCTGATCCAGTCCGGGTTTGCCCCCAACTACCACTCACAGTGAGTGCGGCTGACACTGTGGCTCCGCCGGCTCCGGCGCCAGACGCTGCTCCAGGCACAGAAACGGCGCTCGCGAGAACAGAAGTGCGCAGGTTTCCCGCTAGCCCCGTATATACATATATATATATAGTTTTTGTAAACAAAAGCCGCATTTGCCAGAACAACGACTCCCCCCAGTGAAGTGGAGGCTTTAACACACTCCTGCCCCCGTGTCACTGGTAATGGAGACATGTTTACATTACGACCTTACGCGCGTGTACAGGTGATAAACGAGACCAAATAAGTAGCAAACAGACCGATTTTGTTTTGAAATACACTGGATCTTCTTCTCACACGAGACCCGACTTCCTGCTTGGCTCGTGTTTTTCTGTCAGCTTGATCCGCTGGGGCTCCGGCCTCTGGCAAAAATAGACTTCTTGCGGATTCTTTCCGTTGACGCCGGACGGCCTCAGTAGCCGGACCCGGACTTCGCGGAGCAGTGTGAGTCTGCAACATTGGTTTTAATGGCTGTATAAGTTTGCAGATGCCGCACCGGACCTTAAACGGATTTACTGCAGGAGGAGCAGATCAAAGATTGTTTGTGGACAAAGTGAGCGCTCACTCTGCATTAGCCATTTTTGGAACAGTTTTGGTAAATGATCAGTGACAGAGTGAGCGCTCTCACTATGTAACAGATCTTTGACGTGTGGAGCAGCTCAGTGAGTTTAGAAAAGTTTTTCTTTAGTAAAACCTGTCCTGATGTGGATCTGTCTCTGCAGCTCAGGAGGGAATAACGTCCGAACTCTCTTTTTATCAACGCTTTAGTGGGAAAGCTCCAGGTGACGCTGCTGCTCCTGTGTTCTTTCTGTTTTGTGCCGCATTTTCTCCTGAAAGATGCTTTTTATAAACATTATTTTAATTCAATGAAATTAACATAGGTATCTAAAAAATACCTATGTTGGGGCGACAGTGGCGCAGATGGTAGAGCGGGTCGTCTCATGATCGGAAGGTCGGGGGTTCGAATCCCACCTCCTGAAAGTGCACACTGTCGTTGTGTCCTTGGGCAAGACACTTCACCTACATTGCCCCCAGTGTCTGCGTGCATTGGTGCATGAATGAGAGTATGAATGGGTGAGTGGATCCTTGCTGTAAAGCGCTTTGAGTGCCTAATGTAGGTGGAAAAGCGCTTTATAAGTTGAGACCATTTACCAAAAAGTACCGAAAAGCAGGTATTGTTAAAGTAGTGGTATCAAAAAAAAGAACAACAACCCTAGGTATAAACAAATCCTGTCTGTTATCAGGGGAAAAATTAGATAATAATGAAATGAAAGCACGAAAAACTAACTTTTAGCTTCAGATCCAAGTTCTGTTGGTCCAGGGACAGGATTAAAGGAAGTGACTTGGTTGTTTCAGCTAAAAAAAAAAATGTTTTTTCAACCCATTGGTTTCTTAATTTTTTACTGCACAATTGTTTCTTATTTTTGGCTAATTTTTTCTCATTTTATTACTAATATTTTCTCTATTTCCCCCAGTTTGCCACCATTTTCCCACAGATTATTCCCCATTTTCACACATTTCTTGCCACTGAATATCTTCCACACATCATTGTCCTGGTTCCAGACGTCCGACTGTGAACTAATCCCGTGTTTTGTTTGTGTTTCCAGGCCGTGGAGACCAACCTGGCGTCCAAAGACAGTCACTGGGTCTTTGTAAACGAGGTGAGACTTTAAGCCCCCCCCCCCCCCCCCCTTGGCCCCCGTTTCCCGTCCCCGGCCTGATGTATTCACGCTCACGCTCGGACTAAGCCCCTCGTTATAAACCCCCCGAGTGCTCTTTCCAAACGTGACTTCTCTCCTCTTTTCTGTCTCTAAAGTTGAAGTTTTTTTTTTGAGACTTTAGACTCAATTTGCGCGGCTTTATCGCGACGAGAATCCGAAGATGACTCAGATCCGGATCCAGAAGATGAGGGGGAAATGTTTTTGCGAGTCACGCCTGATTCAAGTGTGCGAAATTAATTAAAATCTCTGATAAAAGTCGCCCCTTTTTTGGATCGTCCAGAGTGAAGCAGATATCTACAGTCCACGATAATTGAAAATCTTTGCTACGGCCAAACAAAGTAATTTATTAAATAACTAGACCATTGTTCAGGTCCCTCGCGGTTCAGTTCATCAGTGCGAGAGGAATAACAAGCTGGTTTTGAACAAGGGCTTAGTATTTTCTGATCATTGTTGAGTAAAACATCTGATCAAATCAAACTACAGACATGGCCCATTGTAGCCCAGCCTGAAAATGTGAAGATCTTTTAAACAAGCTCCCTCTGAAGTCCCCACTAAACATGAATATCAAAGACTGACACATTTAGAAGCAGGATTTTAGACAAACATATCAATGGTGCACATCAGTCAATAATCATTTGAATGATTTTAATGTTTTTAAGCCCTGTAAGTTTGATTTGATTTGAAAAAAAATCCCTGATAATCGGCATCAGCTTCAGAAAAACCCACATTGGTCGACCAATATTTCTATGTATTTCTAAGCTTGAAATCTTTATAATAATTATACATGTTTAACTTTATTATAACTATTGAGAGATTTTAAACAACATCAAAATAAACTGCTGTAAATATCGGCCTATATATCGGCTATCGGTCATGCGAACCCCCTTCATATCGGTATCGGACCCTGAAAATCCGTATCGGTCGGGCCCTAATAGTGACTATTTACTATTTCCAGTGAGAAAAAAGGCCTCTCTCTCCTCTTCCTGTTGTTAAAGGGGGGGTATTCTGCAAAATTGACCTTTTCAAGCTTTACAACATGTTATTATGTCATTCCCTCATTAAAAACATGCCTGAAGTGTTGCCTCGGCACGTTCACGTATTTTTGAGTAATCTGTAAAAACTCTGATGGCGGCCATTTTAGGGATAGGTTTTCCTGAGTCCTCCTAGGAACGCCCCCACCTCCTGGAGACGCCTCCGAGCTTTCGTCACCAGCCGAGTAACCGACCACTGCTCCTCAGCAGAACCCCCTCCCCACTGATGCCACAGACAGCGTGTGGAGGGGGCGTGTCGGAAAGGCTCAGAGGTTCTTAAAGAGACAGAGGCCTATTTCAAGACATTCACTGCAGCCATTTTGAGAGAGACATTTTATACAAGGCAGTTATTCTAATTTACTGCATTTACAGACCAACAGAAGGTTTGGTCATCATTGTAGTGTGATATAGACTGGTGCTATGGGACTGAAAAAAGAATAATACCCCCTCTTTAATGTTTGTGTCGTGGTCCTCTGACTGAAAATGTGACTTACGTTACGTCACTTCTTGTACTGCAAGAAGAACGAACTTTGGGCCAGATCTTGTTCCTGGCGCAAGGACAGCCCTGCTCCAAACACGACGTTAGACGAGCGTTTGGAGCTGTTTGACTCCACCTCTGGCGAAGGGGCGGCGCTTAAAGGCTATAAATATACTGTAAATGTAAAAAGAAGCGGTCGACTGTGGCGCGGGTCGGCGCTCGCTCGGCCGTAATTGCGTTAACGCGACCCAAACAAAAGCACTTGTTCATCCCTCCCCCCCCCCCCCCACTGCTCTCCCCTTGTGGAGTCTGGTTAGAGGAAAAAAGGTTTAAACCCAGCAGCCGCTGCTTTATTTTGAGTCTCAGAGGAAAATCACGGGGCTAAGATTCAAATTGGAACCATCTCTCGACATGAGCAGAGTGTAATCTCTGAGTTTCCTGTTTGTGGCGTGAGACGAGCAGCTTTAATCTCAATAAGAAAACAGCACCTTGGCAGCTTCCTCAGACTCTCCTCAGCTGAAGAGCGCCAGAGCTCAGCCAAGAATCGACTGGTTTAAGATTCTTTTCGTCAGAGTGGTTCACGCCTTACTCTTATTGGCCAGAGGCACCATGTGGCAAAGTGACCTGAACGTCTGCGCGCCAGTGTTTTCTGTTCATTTCCTCCGGAGATCAGCTTTGACCCGCAGGAATAATGATATTTTCTAAAGATTATGTGAAATGCTCCATGAAGGATTGTAAATGAAGTATTCATCACAGAGTAAGTATAATCTACCAGGAACTCATACAATCTTTACAAATATGATTATTGTAACGGGTCTAAGCTGATCTCCAGAGGAAATCAATAGGATGTGAAATGCTGGCACCAGAATCTTTAATAAACTCCAGGACTCTAGCCGGACAAAACACTATTTTGGTGACAGTCGCCGAATCCTGGAGAGAAATTCCAACTTCTGGCGAGTGTCCTCTTCTTTAGGAAGGTTGAATAAAGCCCTGAACCTCTCGTAGCCAAACGTGCTTTTCTCCGTGACATTATCGTTAGGTAAGAAAAAAGAACAGGCGTGTCCAGAGTAGGTTAGAAAGAGCTCCTTCTTCACAGCTTTCAGTGCAAACATGACGTCTGTTCAGACGTTCAGGGGTGCGTTTGTTTTGTCCGCAGGGGCAGCGCTGACGCCTCAGGCACTTCCTTCCTTTATTTCTTTCTTACAACAGAAATGAAAAAATGATTTATAAATTAAAATCAGGCCTAAGGCATTACATTACAGACGGCGGGCTCTTCACTATGACGTAAACAGCGTCAGAGTGTCACAAGTCAGTGGTTTTCCAGGACAGGGTGGAGAAGCTGGATTCGGAGAGATTGCTGAGAACTGCGTGTATGAAGTCAACAAACACTCTGGGGGTGTTTTTGATAAGGAAATAGCATAACGACATGAATAAAAGCTCCAAAAAGTCGATTTTGCATGATATAGGACCTTTAATAAAACCTTAGAAAGCACATGGTTAATGTTTTTTTCTGGCAGCCATCTTGTCACTGGCCCTTCTAACAGAGTTTGCAGTCGGCTGTAAGTGCTCTTCTCCTACGGGCTTTGACGTGAAGCGAAAGTTGAGCAAAAAGCGCCTGAACAATCATTAAACCCGTTTTGAGGCGTCCCGCTGTGTCTGATTTAAACACAGGTCGTGCTTGTGACTCAGAGCAGATTCAGTCGCCGACGGTGACGTTCAGCCTAAAAGTTAAGAGTTTGGGGTTTGGGGTGGATGACATGAGACACCCTGTTATTAAGTGGACAAAGAGTCATTTCTCCTCCGCCTTTACTCCCACAGAGCCGCCTTTGAAACCCGCTTAGTTTATAATGGATGCTCCGAGCGTCACCTGGCGCTAACGAGGCGCTAACGAGACGCTAACGAGAGGCGCTAACGAGGAGCCCAGCGTAACTTCGTCTCCGCCGCTTCCTCTGTGGGAAACTTTTATAGGGAGACAGAACCATTTGTGAAAGTTTGAGGTTCGGGGACAGTCTGTGCTTTCACCTGGAAGCTTTGTTTTTTCACTCTATTAACTTTACGTTGTAGATTTATGTGGAATCTTGTCGCTCCGCAGGAAGTTTGGGCAAAATGTTTTTATTTAACGTTTCATCTCCTCCGCTTTAAAGCACCGCAGTCTCCCAGTCTTATATACTGAAAAATATTCTCCAAGTATCTGTCGGTGCGAAAGTTCTGGTGTCTCATTTAGCCTGAGTGACGACGCTTTTACCTCCAAGAAACAAGTTTTAATTTGTACAGAAGACAATACAACCGGCCCGAGGTCATTCCTCAAATTTTTTGTTGTGGTTCCTTTAACTTTGATTGTTTCGCTGTAGCGTTGTTTCAAAAAGCTTCAAAAGATCCAGTTCTTTTCTCATCAAGGTCTTGCATTGATGATGGGAGAGCGTGACCACTGTGCAAACCCTTCTCCAGCACATCCCAAACTTTCCCAAGGGGGTTAAGATCTGGACTCCTTGAATTCTGGCTTTGGCCTGTTTCCATCAAGGAAGAAGAAATCCATTGAAGGAACAACTTTGTCGTTGAGGATGTTCAGGTCGTAAGGCTGATCTCGTTCTTTGGGCTCAGAGGGCCTTTCTGAAACCGCCCCCTCTTCCCTCACCCGACCCCCCCGACACTCAGTTTGCCCGCGGAGTGGAGTTCTGTCCGAAACGGAGCACTCAGTGAGGGGAAGTGGCTGATCAGCTCCTTCACACGAGTCAGCATCGATGAGGACTCAGCAAGTGTGTGTTACACCGGAGAGGAGTCCCACGGGCAACACACCAAACAACCTCAGTCCTGTGAAGCTGAAATATATCATGTTAAAGAGGGGGTATTTTGCTTTTTTCAATCACACAGCACCAGTCTATATCACACTGCAATGATGACCAAACCTTCTGTTGGTCTGTAACTGCAGTAAATTAGAATAACTGCCTTGTATAAAATGTCTCTCTCAAAATGGCTGTAGTGAATGTCTTGAAATAGGCCTCTGTCTCTTTAAGAACCTCTGAGCCTTTCCGACACGCCCCCTCCACACGCTGTCTGTGGCATCAGTGGGGAGGGGGTTCTGCTGAGGAGCAGTGGTTGGTTACTCGGCTGGTGACGAAAGCTCGGAGGCGTCTCCAGGAGGTGGGGGCGTTCCTAGGAGGACTCAGGCAAACCTATCCCTAAAATGGCCGCCATCAGAGTTTTTACAGATGACTCAAAAATACGTGAATGTGCCAAGGCAACACTTCAGGCATGTTTTTAATGAGGGGATGACATAATAACATGATGTAAAGCTCGAAAAAGTTGATTTAGCATAATACCCCCCCTTTAATACCATATATTTGAATCTGAATTACTTTGCAAACGCATAGGGGAACTTTTTTCTTTCATTTAAAAGTATAATCAGTCGAACTTTGATGATTTTTGCAGGATTAGTGCGGGTCCGTGGGAGTGGGGGGGTAGTGCGTCTTAAAGTCACAGCTTGAATTTCTCTGATGAGTGAACCTCTGCAGGAGTGGAAGGGTGTAGGGGAAGGGAGGAGGGAAAGGCCCAACGTGTCTCTGAACCTCGACCCGGCCAACTACACCAAACCCAGATCAGAACAGTTCCTTACATCCAGGTCAAGGACACTTTTTTTGGTGCAGTTCATGAAAAATCCTTTGACGAAGTCTTTGAGGGTAATTTACCAAGCTCATGTAGCCTGGCTAACACCATTCCGAAATGTTCGCATGGATTTGGGACCAATCACAGAACGAGGAGGGACGGCGAGACGATGACACGCTATTATACGGAAGCTTGGAGTTTGTTTACGGATGAAAAAAACAAAAAACGTTTATCTACAGATCCAACATGACAGGAGCAGACGCAACGCCATCTTTCGATCAAGCTTTAGACCGTGTTCTAAATAGTTTAGCTTGAATGCTTACAGCGGGTACGTCATACGTCAGCGGATACGACGGTACGATCGGCTATGGCTACTGCAGACTCATGTTAGACATTCGTAGCGTCCAATAGAAGGCCATGGAAAATCGTAAACCACACCCAGACTCAACATCACTGTGATTTTAGTCTGGTATTAGCCAGGCGAAAGCTCATGAGGTCATTGCTCATCTGCGCATTTCTATCAGATTTCTATCAGATTTCTATCAGATTTGAGGAGCTTATATTGTAACTCGCACAAGTTCTAATGAGAAATCAAGGTCAAAGTATCTAGATGTACCAGAGAAGAGGATTTTGCACATCAAATACTTAAAGGGACAAGATGCAAGTTGTAATTGTTTTACTCAGTACTGCCACCCCAGATCTTACGCGCGGTTCTACACATTAGGCCATTGCTGGACGGAGAAGCTGCAAGAAGGGGGAGGAAAATGCTTTATTTTAACATTTTTAAACACTGTATAGTCCCTTTAAAGGAATAGGCCACCGTTTTTACATACTGAGATATGTTCTTACCTGAGCTTTGACGAGTTCTTTAGGACCTAGGAGTAGTTGGAAATCCGCGCAGTAATCTTCACTTTACTGTGCGGATGCCAAATTACTCCTGGTATTATTACGCCTTACAATATAGTTCCCCCTTTTATCCGCTTAGAAAATCCACATTGTTTAATTTTGTGTAATTATACTTTGTAGTGGAACACTTCACGTAACCTTATTTAAATAGGGAAAACGTGGAAGAGCTCGGTAGCTTCTATCTTGACCAGTTTTGGAGCTATAGTGGAGAGAGGGAGAGGCTAAATGCTAACGCCGTCTGCGCTGTGTTTACGTGATTGAAGGCACGGGGGAAGATCAGACAGGTCCTAAAGAACTCGTCAAAGCTAAGGTAAGAACATATCTCAGTAAAAACGGTGGCCTATTCCTTTAAGAAAACTATAGTGACCCGAGCTTTACTTGTACCAGAAGGTAGATTAAGTAAGAGACAGAGCCACACAAAGAAGCAGGCCTGTACACTGTAGAACAGAGAACAATAGTGACGGCTTTAAGGGCGAGAAGCCAGTTATAGAAAGGAAAACATTTTAAAGCACTAGAGACAATATCTATTTCACTCTGAGGGGTCGCGCCCCCGTCTTTCGGAGTAGGAGTCAGAGCAGGGGCAGCTTGGGAAAGAAAAATGTCCAAATGTTTTCCCTGATCGTGGTTTGGAAGTGGATTCACAAACCTGCCACGACACCTTTCATCCGACCAACACCAGGCACATCGGGCTGAATCTCCAGACAGTCATGTGACCTGAGTCCACGTGTACCGAGGGGAGAAGACGTCACACTTTACACAAGAAACTTCATCACGTCTTTTGTCTCCTGTCCCTCGCTTTGTATTCATTAAAAACCAAACCACCCTGTCCCGTGAGCAGGTTTGGATCCCGGTCAGGCCTCACACAAAGCCCTGGCTCTGGCCCAGGACTGGAGCAGGTCTGAAGAGGGGTTTTTTTGGACGGGTTGAGCCACATAATGGGCGTCATTGGTTTAATTGAAAAATGAGCCGTCTGTCTGTAATGGGGCCCGGACTGCGTTGCCAGGTTGGAGTGGTTTGAATAATGGATGTCAGGATAAAAGCGAGTTACCTAAAACCTGCCCCTGTGATGGCGATTACAACCCCTCCATGCTTTCATTCAGGGAAATAAGTCTCGTGGTGAACTTTTCTGGCTTTGTGGAGCGTCTATATTTACAGCTGAACTTTATATTTAATCCTCTACAAACACTGAACCGAGCGGCCATCTTAGTTTTAATGTCAGCGTAAAATAAACAAAACCAAACTCTCCCTTTACGAGGTCGATTTCATGATGTTTTGTCACGAGCAACAGG